>NC_134896.1:2252430-2302430 GCF_041734735.1 Babylonia areolata | reverse complement strand
TTCTGTCTCTACGCATATCTTTCATCGTCACTGGCTCAGCAAGACTGACCCGGACACATTTGAATCTGTTTGATGCTGTTGGAAGTAGTTGTCGTAGTAGTTGAAGTAACAGCAGCAGCAGCATCGTTAGCATCATCTTTGTTTTGTTGTGACAGTGGGGTAATAACAATGGTCAGGCGTGGCGAGGACTGAGTGGGTGAGGACCAAACTTTTTACTTTTTCAACTGTTAATTGTCTCGATTGTTGTAAAAAGACGCAGAAGGCGTGGTCAATTGTTTTTCCTTGCAACGAACGAGCCTATCGGGTTTCAACGCGTGTTGAGGCTTTCTCTGTGAGCAGAAGCCAACGTTGTCAGGTACAAATAATACGTTTGTCAAAAGTGGATGTATCGAAATGCTAAAAATTGCGATCCTGTTTGAACAGCAAGATTAAAACGCTAAGAGTAGACAGTATCGTCTGCTGTCGTTCTTACTTTCAGTTTCAAAACAAGTGGTTGGTGTAGTGTTAGGACCGGCAGGTTGTCTGCCTTGGCCTCACGGCCTTTTTTCTTTTCTTTTCTTTTTTCTTTTCTTCTTTTCTTTCCCGTTTTCTTCAATGCATGCGCTCCTTACAAATTTTTATCATTGAGTTTCTTGTACTCATGTGATCTGACATTCAAAGAATATTATTTTAACTACCTGTGTCCTTTCTGACAAGAAGTTTTTTGTCCAGTTCAGTATGCTTCCAGTGATACCATATGAAGCTAATTTTGATAAAATTCTTTGATGTGGTACAGAGTCAAATGCTTTTCTAAAAACAACATAAAAGTTTGCCCTCGAAAAGAACATATCAAGTAATGCTACAAATACATGGGCAATATCCACATTTCTTCCTCTGTACTTTACCATTTGAAAGATGGAAAAAGTTGTAAATTGGTTCATGACATTGTAATATATATTGTGCATTTCTTCCCCTCCACTCTTTGACTGGCCTTCTTTAAGCCGTTGGACAGGGGAAGAAATGTAGAGTGTATATTACAATGTTAGTTAAACAAATTTACAACTCTTTTTCATCTTCAGAAAGAAACTAAATCAAAAGAAAACAGAGGAAGAAATGTGGATATTGCCAATGCATGTTTTTATTATACATATATCTTAATCTTTAGCCCATATTTTGATAGTGTCATCATTTTTCAAAAGAAACTAAAACAGAGATGGCAAACATGCCCAAAGATTTGAAAAACTTCTTGAACAAATTTCTACTTTCTGTTGACATCCACTGTTATTATGTTTGACATTTCCGGATGTGTTTTTTCCCTTTTAAAGGGAAAGGATCGGATTATTTTTGGTGTCTGACACTTTCTTTAGAATTATGGTCTGGTTTTATATCATTTCCTTTAGTGTGCTATCATATATATATATATATATATATATATATATATATATATATATATATATATATATATATATATATATATCAGTTTATGATTTGTGGTCCTGTAGCTTCACTTGCAGGTTTCTAAACAGTATTCTTTCAAATGACCAAATTTGATGAATTAAGTAAGGATAGACATTTTCTTATCCCCCAGGTCAACAGTTGTGAAGACCCATGAGTGCAGTATTATGTCCGTGTGAATGATCAACTTTGCCTCAAAACCAGAATGTATATGTACACTAGAAAAACAAATTCCAGAGTAGGGAAACACTGTTTGTGGCATGTGAATAAATACCAGCTGACAGTACTTGATGGACAGCTTTAGACCAGAACTGTGCTTGCTGCCTCTGCATATTAATCCAGTTATCTTTTTTCTTATTTGAAGGGGGGGGGGGGGGGAATCAGTTTGGGCATGGAATTTTTAATCAGAGGGGGGAAAGGACCAGTACAATGTTTTTGCTGTTATTTTTGTTGCTGTTGGTGCTGTTGTTTGTACTGGGCTGCTGCTACCAATACTAATTAATTTTCCATGTTTATGATATGTATGTCAGTGTTCCAGGCAGAAACAGTGGCAGCTATGAACTTGCTGGTGATGCTGTGCTGGTATGTCCCCATGCTGATGCACCTTGGGGTGGAAGCCGGGGAAAAGAAGCTGCAGATTGGTGTCAAGAAGCGAGTGGACCCCGCCCACTGTGCCGTCAAGTCAAGGAAAGGAGATATCCTGCACATGCATTATACAGTAAATGCCTATTGACATGGTTGTTTACCAGCATTTGGATTATGCAGCAGTAATCAAAATGCATTTTATTTGGATATGAATGATACACAAAATGTTAATTAATCCAGTTGTTTACTTCTGTGTGTGTGAGTGTGTGTCTGTGTGTGTTCTTAAGTTTAATGTCCTTCTTTTCACAGTTAGTGATATGAGACGAGGAAATGAATATTAAAAAAAAAAGAATAGATAAAACAACTAGAGACTGCATGAGGACAAAATGCACTACCCTACATGTAAATAATTGAGTATGTGTGTGTTAGTGTGTGTGTTGGTATGTGTGTGTGTGTGTGTGTGTGTGTGTGTGTGTGTGTGTGTGTGTGTGTAACCTTAAATCCTTTTACATCATTGTGTTGAATGATTGCTTCAGGGCAAGCTGGAAGATGGCACAGAATTTGACAGCAGTGTCCCCAGAAATCAGCCATTTGTCTTCACGCTGGGATCAGGCCAGGTCATCAAAGGCTGGGACCAGGGCCTTCTAGGGTATGGTTTGTTTCAGTGTTTGAAGTGATATAGCTGTGACCTGTCACAAGGCACCGTGGCAGAATCGGTAGACTTCAGAGCCAGTGGTCAGGATTTTATATTCCATTTTGACCTCGTGTTGTGTCCTTGGAAAAGGCACACTACTCTGATTATCTTCACTCTAGCCAGATGTTGATGGGTACTGTCTTATCTGTATCTTGTGTGTATGTATGCGTGGATGGTTGGTGTTGTTATCATGTGCTACCATTCAAATTGCACAGACACTTGATAATAGTTACACCGGTTTAATCCACCATCTTGATCCAGATATATCGTCATGCTTCCTGTGACCTTTGACTCTTTATAGTAGTTATTTCCCTTGTATTACTATCTAGGTATAGACACGACAGGTACCTGACAGTGAAAGGAGAGAATTGGTTCTTGCCTTCCTGTGCCGAGTCCGAGACACAATGGATGCCTTCCTGTGCCGAGTCCGAGACACAATGGATATAAATTCACTGCCTTCCTGTGCCGAGTCCGAGACACAATGGATATAAATTCACTGCCTTCCTGTGCCGAGTCCTAGACACAATGGATATAAATTCACTGCCTTCCTGTGCCGAGTCCGAGACACAATGGATATAAATTCACTGCCTTCCTGTGCCGAGTCCGAGACACAATGGATATAAATTCACTGCCTTCCTGTGCCGAGTCCGAGACACAATGGATATAAATTGCCTTCCTGTGCCGAGTCCTAGACACAATGAATATAAATTCACTGCCTTCCTGTGCCGAGTCCTAGACACAATGGATATAAATTCACTGCCTTCCTGTGGCGTGTCCTAGATACAATGGATATAAATTCACTGCCTTCCTGTGCCGAGTCCTAGACACAATGGATATAAATTCACTGCCTTCCTGTGCCGAGTCCGAGACACATTGGATATAAATTCACTGCCTCCCTATGCCGAGTCCTAGACACAATGGATATAAATTCACTGCCTTCCTGTGCCGAGTCCTAGACACAATGGATATAAATTCACTGCCTTCCTATGCCGAGTCCTAGACACAATGGATATAAATTCACTGCCCTGACTGTAAAAAGCTATGGGAATTTTAACCTCCTTTGAACTTGGGACTGGGCAGCATGTCGGCAAATTGGGCAGAGGCATTAGAACCATATTATTATAGAAAAAGGAACCGTATTATTGTAGAAAAGACACCATATTATTGTTACAAAAAAAAGAAAAAAAAGAAACTATATTATTGTAAAAAAAAAAAAAGGGGGGGGTGGGGAAAGGAAACCATATTGTTGTAAAGGAAAAACAACAACATATCTTTGTTTAAAAAAAAAAGAAAAGAAAAACAGGATGGGGAAGGTAGAAAACTGGGGGAGAAAAGGGTTGAGAAATATACAGGTAGGATCTCAGGGTGGAGGAACAGTGGGACGATCCACACACTATACAGGTAGGATCTCAGGGTGGAGGAACAGTGGGACGATCCACACACTATAGAGGTAGGATCTCAGGCTGGAGGAACAGTGGGACGATCCACACACTATACAGGTAGGATCTCAGGGTGGAGGAACAGTGGGACGATCCACACACTATACAGGTAGGATCTCAGGGTGGAGGAACAGTGGGACGATCCACACACTATAGAGGTAGGATCTCAGGGTGGAGGAACAGTGGGACGATCCACACACTATACAGGTAGGATCTCAGGGTGGAGGAACAGTGGGACGATCCACACACTATAGAGGTAGGATCTCAGGGTGGAGGAACAGTGGGACGATCCACACACTATACAGGTAGGATCTCAGGGTGGAGGAACAGTGGGACGATCCACACACTATAGAGGTAGGATCTCAGGGTGGAGGAACAGTGGGACGATCCACACACTATACAGGTAGGATCTCAGGGTGGAGGAACAGTGGGACGATCCACACACTATACAGGTAGGATCTCAGGGTGGAGGAACAGTGGGACGATCCACACACTATAGAGGTAGGATCTCAGGGTGGAGGAACAGTGGGACGATCCACACACTATACAGGTAGGATCTCAGGGTGGAGGAACAGTGGGACGATCCACACACTATAGAGGTAGGATCTCAGGGTGGAGGAACAGTGGGACGATCCACACACTATACAGGTAGGATCTCAGGGTGGAGGAACAGTGGGACGATCCACACACTATAGAGGTAGGATCTTAGGGTGGAGGAACAGTGGGACGATCCACACACTATAGAGGTAGGATCTTAGGGTGGAGGAACAGTGGGACGATCCACACACTATAGAGTTAGGATCTCAGGGTGGAGGAACAGTGGGACGATCCACACACTATAGAGTTAGGATCTCAGGGTGGAGGAACAGTGGGACGATCCACACACTATACAGGTAGGATCTCAGGGTGGAGGAACAGTGGGACGATCCACACACTATACAGGTAGGATCTCAGGGTGGAGGAACAGTGGGACGATCCACACACTATAGAGGTAGGATCTCAGGATGGAGGAACAGTGGGACGATCCACACACTATACAGGTAGGATCTCAGGATGGAGGAACAGTGGGACGATCCACACACTATAGAGGTAGGATCTTAGGGTGGAGGAACAGTGGGACGATCCACACACTATACAGGTAGGATCTCAGGATGGAGGAACAGTGGGACAATCCACACACTATAGAGGTAGGATCTTAGGGTGGAGGAACAGTGGGACGATCCACACACTATACAGGTAGGATCTCAGGATGGAGGAACAGTGGGACGATCCACACACTATAGAGGTAGGATCTCAGGATGGAGGAACAGTGGGACGATCCACACACTATAGAGGTAGGATCTCAGTGTGGAGGAACAGTGGGACGATCCACACACTATAGAGGTAGGATCTCAGGATGGAGGAACAGTGGGACGATCCACACACTATACAGGTAGGATCTCAGGGTGGAGGAACAGTGGGACGATCCACACACTATAGAGGTAGGATCTCAGGGTGGAGGAACAGTGGGACGATCCACACACTATACAGGTAGGATCTCAGGGTGGAGGAACAGTGGGACGATCCACACACTATACAGGTAGGATCTCAGGGTGGAGGAACAGTGGGACGATCCACACACTATACAGGTAGGATCTCAGGGTGGAGGAACAGTGGGACGATCCACACACTATACAGGTAGGATCTCAGGGTGGAGGAACAGTGGGACGATCCACACACTATACAGGTAGGATCTCAGGATGGAGGAACAGTGGGACGATCCACACACTATACAGGTAGGATCTCTGGGTGGAGGAACAGTGGGACGATCCACACACTATACAGGTAGGATCTCAGGGTGGAGGAACAGTGGAACGATCCACACACTATAGAGGTAGGATCTCAGGATGGAGGAACAGTGGGACGATCCACACACTATAGAGGTAGGATCTCAGGGTGGAGGAACAGTGGGACGATCCACACACTATACAGGTAGGATCTCAGGGTGGAGGAACAGTGGGACGATCCACACACTATACAGGTAGGATCTTAGGGTGGAGGAACAGTGGGACGATCCACACACTATAGAGGTAGGATCTCAGGGTGGAGGAACAGTGGGACGATCCACACACTATACAGGTAGGATCTCAGGGCGGAGGAACAGTGGGACGATCCACACACTATAGAGGTAGGATCTCAGGGTGGAGGAACAGTGGGACGATCCACACACTATACAGGTAGGATCTCAGGGTGGAGGAACAGTGGGACGATCCACACACTATACAGGTAGGATCTCAGGGTGGAGGAACAGTGGGACGATCCACACACTATAGAGGTAGGATCTCAGGGTGGAGGAACAGTGGGACGATCCACACACTATACAGGTAGGATCTCAGGGTGGAGGAACAGTGGGACGATCCACACACTATAGAGGTAGGATCTCAGGGTGGAGGAACAGTGGGACGATCCACACACTATAGAGGTAGGATCTCAGGATGGAGGAACAGTGGGACAATCCACACACTATACAGGTAGGATCTCAGGGTGGAGGAACAGTGGGACGATCCACACACTATACAGGTAGGATCTCAGGTTGGAGGAACAGTGGGACGATCCACACACTATACAGGTAGGATCTCAGGGTGGAGGAACAGTGGGACGATCCACACACTATACAGGTAGGATCTCAGGGTGGAGGAACAGTGGGACGATCCACACACTATAGAAGTAGGATCTCTGGGTGGAGGAACAGTGGGACGATCCACACACTATACAGGTAGGATCTCAGGGTGGAGGAACAGTGGGACGATCCACACACTATACAGGTAGGATCTCAGGGTGGAGGAACAGTGGGACGATCCACACACTATACAGGTAGGATCTCAGGGTGGAGGAACAGTGGGACGATCCACACACTCAAACTCCATCATACCAATAGCAGGGCCACATGGAGTGGTTTTTATAAACTGTTTACTTACATTGAGCTCAACTAAGCATCTTTAAACATGGGTAAGCAGCACATAGCCCTTATTAAGCACACCCTGCATAAAGCAGGCCCTTCTAGGTCCTAAGCAGCACATAGCCCTTATTAAGCACACCCTGCATAAAGCAGGTCCTAGGTCCTAAGCAGCACATAGCCACCTAAACAGTTCCTGCTAAGCAGCACACATTTCCTACAAAGCCATAAGCAGCACATTGCTGCCTAAACAGTCCCTACTTGACTGCACACAGCCCTTAATAAACAGTTAACCCTGCATTAAGCAGCACACCTGGAACACACAGACAAAACCAAAACCCAGGTCAGAAACAATCTCAAAACATACTGGATACCACTGACATGAAAGGCTAATATAACAACCATCAACTTGTTATCAATCAAAACCCGTATCACCTTTCACAACATGTCCAACAGTATGCGGTCTTCTCACAGAGGCCTGTGTGAGGCAAAACAAGCTTCATTGAGCTTCCCTGCCACCAACAGTGACACACAATACTGTGCACCAAAAATATGACTGGCCAATACAACTCTCAGTGTGCTAAATACCATACGAAAATTAATGTGTGTTTCCACTTTGATCAAAGAAGTTCCCACATTGTCGCTACAAAGTATCTCACTGGCACAAGCACATGGAAATCATAACTACCAACATGTCTCTGGTAAACAGCAAACCGTATGTAACAACATTGAACTGACTCTTAGTGCTCTCATTATTTACTGACTGATTAATCACATTACATTGTGCTTTCCCACTTTGAAGAAAGTGTGCGACTGCCACATAACACAACTACTCATAGTACTACACATGGGATCACAACTACCATCAAATCAGAAGTGTCCCATATCAATTTTGCTGTTTCATGTGCACACACACATGCAAAATCCTCAGCACACACTTACACAATGTTAGCCTGTAGATATGTTCTCTTCAAATTTAACTGTCACCACCTAATATACAAAATAGGCAAGTAGTACACTTAAACTTCAGGAATAGCACAACCAAAACACTCTGCACACCTGCTAAACACACACACCATCTCCATGGCTTTTCATCTCTGAATGCTTACATTTTTTCCACAGTCAGTCGACAGCTGACACATCACTGACATACTACGTCATCGTCTATGTGCACCAAGACACAACACCATTAAAACCAAACATAGTAACCAAAAATCCTAACAAAATATCTGTAACAAAATAGTAAGGGCGGGGGAGGGGGGGGAGGACTCAAAAGACAAAGACATAGACCAAAACTTCTCCGTCTGAGTGGTGACATTTCGCACCTTCACCCTTTTCTTTCCATCAGCCACTACAGTAAGCAAACTGAACACACACTGGCTGTACACTGACACAAACCATAGTTTCTGAACCAAGCATGTTTGCCACATTTAACTGTTATTTCCTACATCAGCTAGCAGGCTGTCTCAGTACTGTTGTGGAAGCTGACAGTTCCAACTCCACTGTTTCCCAACAGAACTGTCATCAACCAACCATGAAACAATGGCAAGTGGTCACTCACAGTTCAAAGGGCAATCACCATGGATTCCATTGTACCTTCACGTCAGTCTGTGCCGGGTTCCATTGATTTCAGAAGACAACAAAAGCTAAGTTGTCACACTAGTTTTAATGTACACTGATAAAGAACTGCAACACTCCCCCTATTGGTTGAGCAAAAGTAACCATTCCTAGGCCTGTCTTAATGATGCTGAGTGAATGAATGACACATTCACTGCTCCATTCTCATTCGCTCTTTCCAACACTAGATCAGATTTGCTATAATTTAAAACTTACTTCTATATTGTATGACAAGTTTAACATAGAAAGGGGGAGGGGGAGGGTAAGGTGTCGCTCCAACCTCAAAGAAAGAACTAAGGAGTAGGGGGTGCAGGGGTGGGGGTGGATGGTGGAGGGAGGGAGACAGGGTGGGGGGCGGGGGGGGGGAGGGTAAGGTGTCGCTCCAACCTCAAAGAAAGAACTAAGGAGTAGGGGGGACAGGGGTGGGGGTGGATGGTGGAGGCAGGGAGACAGGGTGGGGGGCAGGGGGGGGGGGGGGGGCAGGTGACACTGCCTGCATACTAATTATCATGACCATGAAAAGACCATGTTAAATTCAGTTAAATGCTTTGCATCTTGTCATAGCTGGAATACCTTTTTTCCCAGTGTGTCAGCATATGTGGGGATGTAAAAACAGGTACTAAACTTGGACATATGACTTGGTTTACTCAGGATTTCTTTAGAATGATTGATAGACTGCATAATTTGAGAATGGGAAGGTAAAAAAGTAATTAGTCCATTGAATGAGGATTGTGTTGGTTTCCACTCTCGTTTTATTCTCCAAGCTGATGAGTGTGTGTGTGTTCGTTCATTCTTTTGGTTAACGTATGCCCACATTTGTGATTTTAGATGAAATTCCATCATCTCCCCCATCCCACCCATGCCTGGGATCATCACTACTTTTCCTGGTCCCCTCTCCTCAATTAGCTTTAAAAGAAAAGAAAAAAATGAATAGAAAAAAAAGAATATAATTAATGAAATAAAACTAACTAGTCAACCAGTAGAATTACAACAAAGAGCCAAGTGGGCTCCAAATTAAACTGAACAAAATCAAACACATGTTGATTATCATATAAAACATTTTGTGTGTGTGTGTTTGTGTGTGTGTGTTGGTGTGTGTGTGTGTGTGTGTGCAGGATGTGTGAAGGAGAGAAGAGGAAGCTGGTGATTCCCTCAGAAATGGGGTATGGCGACAGAGGTGCTCCTCCTAAAATCCCAGGTTTGCCTGTTCATTCCATGCATCTCCCTTTATATGTGAACTCTTCTGATTGAAACAAAGATATCAAGTCTGTTTTTCAACCGTAAAATGATGTTAAATTTTCTGTATCGTCTTATTTACTCCTGTGATAATTTGGAGACAGCAATGGAAGTTATAAAAAAAAAGAACAAAAAAAGAACAAGTACACATGAAAGAAAAGCAGCATAAAAACATGAATATACGTGTTTTGATCTGCAGTGTTTCCATGTCATGACCTCCACACCACTCATTCCCAGTCCCCCAATACAGCCAGACCCAGGTTCATCTGCCACAGTTCCAGCACAGGCTACCTGTGATGTGAAGTCACCACGAGGCCACACACACACCACATGAGAAGGGACCACTGCTGAGTCACTTCATAGGTGTTCAGTTGTGCTGTAACCCCGAAAATAGAGTATGGCTGCCCACTCATGTACACACGAGTAAACGTGGGAGTTGCAGCCAATGAACGAAGAAGATGAAGTAGTGCTGTTGTGGTTCATCCTATACAGGACACCACCTTTTAAGGTCAACACCTACTTCTTCCTTCTTTCTTCATCTCAGCCCCACAATCCAAGGGAAGCAATTTTAACAAGGACCAACCAGTGAGCCAAACAAGAAAACACATAACATTTAGTGATTTAATTAACAAATAGTAAAGAGTGGTAACTCTCTCCACACACAAGGTACATAACTTCAAACCAATGCTGCTTATGCTACCAATTCAGGTAGCACACAGGTAAATAAAAGGTACATTGGAACAAACCCAGACGCTTCCCCCCAAAAAGGAAGTGCCGGGTTTGCTCTTACACCGATCATCTGACATGTGCACACAGCAGCAAAGACAGAAGAAATGTGCAAACACAAATTAGCTTTTATTCAAGACTGGCATAGCCTCTTTAATCCAGAACATGCCACACAGAACACACGGAGAATACAGAACATACACATGGTTGCCTCGGTGGTTTTTCAACCTGAAATTAATAAACAATGAGCCAGGAGATCAAATAATTAACAAATAGTAAAGAGTGGTAACTCTCTCCACACACAAGGTACATAACTTCAAACCAATGCTGCTTAAGCTACGTGGCCTCATTGCTTATTGATACTTAGTGATTGACATGGAAGAGCCCACTCATCCCCTTGTGAGTCAGTCCCAGGCCAACACCTGAACTATCAGTCTATACTGACCAGCACAACATAAGTGTCTATACTGACCAGCACAACATAAGTGTCTATACTGACCAGCACAACATAAGTGTTGTGCAATGACCGGGTCCCAGAGATGGCACCACACCCCAAACAACCGGCAAGTTGTTACTTGAATGGTGTTTCCTTAGCATCTGCCCCAACCAGTTTAAAACACATTTGATGTGACACACAACTGAGTTCAGTCATGTTCAAGCATGTGAAAAACATGCCACCTTCAGTATACATGGTTATACGCATAGCAGCCAGTGAACGTATCCAAAAAGATGGAAGGAAATAATCCCCCGCACAAGAAAACTCGTTTTCTGCCATATATATATTTAGAGAGGGAGAGACAGAGAGACAGAGAACGTGATTTGGATATGTACTAGAGTAATACATTCTGGGGGTCCATGTGTGTGCAGGAGGGGCTACACTGGTGTTTGAAGTGGACTTGCTCAAGATTGAACGGAAGGAAGACCTGTGACCTCAGTGTGATTTGTTTGGGTCACTGTCCTGCCAGACATCTCCACGAAGGAAGACCTGTAACCTCAGTGTGATTTGTTTGGGTCACTGTCCTGCCAGACATCTCCACGAAGGAAGACCTGTAACCTCAGTGTGATTTGTTTGGGTCACTGTCCTGCCAGACATCTCCACGAAGGAAGACCTGTAGCCTCAGTGTTATTTGTTTGGGTCACTGTCCTGCCAGCCATCTCCACGAAGGAAGACCTGTAACCTCAGTGTGATTTGTTTGGGTCACTGTCCTGCCAGACATCTCCACGAAGGAAGACCTGTAGCTCAGTGTGATTTGTTTGGGTCACTGTCCTGCCAGACATCTCCACGAAGGAAGACCTGTGACCTCAGTGTGATTTGTTTGGGTCACTGTCCTGCCAGACATCTCCACGAAGGAAGACCTGTAACCTCAGTGTGATTTGTTTGGGTCACTGTCCTGCCAGACATCTCCACAGCAGTTGGGTGGATGAAATATGAAGAGCAGAAATTCTGTTCATCAGGTTATCTTCCCTGAGTCAGAGTATTGTTAGGTTATCTTCCCTGAGTCAGAGTATTGTTAGTCAGGTTATCTTCCCTGAGTCAGAGTATTGTTAGTCAGGTTATCTTCCCTGAGTCAGAATATTATTATTCAGGTTATCTTCCCTGAGTCAGAGTATTGTTAGTCAGGTTATCTTCTTAGTCTTAATTGGGTTTTCATCCCAAAGTGGGAATTAATAGTCTTAATTGTTTTGTTTTTTCTTCCCAGAGAGGGAATTAATAGTTTTAATTGGGTTTTCTTCTTTTAAAAAAGTGGGAATTTATAGTCTTAATTGGGTTTTCTTCCATAAGTGGGAATATTCTTAATTGGGTTTTCTAGATTGGGAATGAATATTCTTAATTGAGTTGTCTTAATTCTCTTGTCTTTTTTAAAATTTTTATTGTGTTTTTACACTTGTTGAAATTACATGCTTTGTTCATGTGATGGTTTACACTTTGTGCGAATGTTTAGGTTATGAATGAAAACTGGACTTCATAGTGGCTCAGGTATCAAGGTCTTCAGATATTCTTTGAATATTACAAGCCCGTAGGTTTTAACTGTACATCTCCAGTGTTATTTACTTTAAAGCCCAGTGAGTTTGAATGTGCATCTCTATCTTTATTTAGCATTTGCTGTTTACTTTACAAAGAAACTTTATTATATGCATTTGACATGTGTACTGACTTATCACTATACACTTCTGGATAAGGAGGAAGGTGGCAGAATGGTTACGACGCTCAGCTGCCAATACAGAGAGTCCGTGAGGGTGTGGGTTCGAATCCCGCTCTCGCCCTTTCTCCTAAGTTTGACTGGAAAATCAAACTGAGCGTCTAGTCTTTCGGATGAGACGATAAACCGAGGTCCCGTGTGCAGCACGCACTTGGCGCACTGAAAAAGAACCCATGGCAACGAGAGTGTTGTCCTCTGGCGAAATTACGTAAAATGAAATCCACTTTCATAGGTACACAAATATGTAAGCATGCACTCAAGGCCTGACTAAGCGCGTTGGGTTATGCTGCTGGTCAGGCATCTGCTCAACAGATGTGGTGTAGCGTGTATGGATTTGTCCGAACGCAGTGACGCCTCCTTGAGAAAGTGAAACTGAAACTGAAACGGATGTACAGTCAAAAGGGCATTGTTTGTTTACTGCTTAGTGGTAAATGATATCTGACTGTCTTGACAAGATTTTGTAATTATGCACACTTACACTTGCGAAAAAAAAAAGTTTCTTTTCTTTCCTAGGAATTTTTTTTTTTATTATTAGCTGTGTATTTTAGGTCATAGTTAATGCTGTCATCCAACATCCAAATTTTCTCAGATACATCCCTTATTTATAAATCAATGGTAAAAGTGATTTACATTTCAGATCACTAACAATAATGGCATCCCACTTTCAGACTTGCCTATTTGAGTACATTGAAAAGTATCAAGGATAAGTTTTGTTTGCTATATGTAGTTGTCAAAGGTGATATATATATATATATATATATATATTAAAGTAAGCACACCAATAAACGTATAGATAAATGTACACAAATTGTTTGCTCATTTAGCACATGAAGTGTTGAAATGGTTATTCTAGTCAAAGCAGATGGATAGTTGAATTAAGTGAAATTGAAAGTGTTAATTCTTTCACATAATTATATGTCTATCCTTATATTATTCCTTAAAGCTTTAAAAACTGGTTTTGTGCATGTAGTTTTTATCAATGTTAGTGACAATAATATGAATAACAACATAGCTTTAACAACATTAGCTTTAATAATCATACAGTTAATCAGAAATAATGTTGATATTTTTGCGCAGTAAGAATAGTAACTTAGCTTTAACAACCACACAGTTGGTATGAATGAAAATAATGTTGATATTTTTTCTGTAATGAGAATGATGGCACAGCTTTAACAAGTACAGCTTTCCAGTTCCAACAGTCATTACAGTGAAGTTCGTGCTGCGGGACGGTGCTGACACATGTAGGATGACAAAGACTATATAACAAAGGGCTGCAGACACATGGAGGATGACAAAGACTTCTCTCAACAAAGGGCTGCAGACACATGTAGGATGACAAAGACTACTTTCAACAAAGGGCTACAGACACATGTGGGATGACAAAGACTGTGTAACAAAGGGCAGCAGACACATGTAGGATGACAAAGACTGTGTAACAAAGGGCAGCAGACACATGTAGGATGACAAAGACTATATAACAAAGGGCTGCAGACACATGTAGGATGACAAAGACTATATAACAAAGGGCTGCAGACACATGTAGGATGACAAAGACTGTATAACAAAGGGCAGCAGACACATGTAGGATGACAAAGACTACTTTCAACAAAGGGCTGCAGACACATGTAGGATGACAAAGACTATATAACAAAGGGCTGCAGACACATGTAGGATGACAAAGACTATATAACAAAGGGCTTCAGACACATGTAGGATGACAAAGACTATATAACAAAGGGCTGCAGACACATGTAGGATGACAAAGACTGTACAACAAAGGGCTGCAGACACATGTAGGATGACAAAGACTACTTTCAACAAAGGGCTGCAGACACATGTAGGATGACAAAGACTATATAACAAAGGGCTGCAGACACATGTAGGATGACAAAGACTGTACAACAAAGGGCTGCAGACACATGTAGGATGACAAAGACTGTATAACAAAGGGCTGCAGACACATGTAGGATGACAAAGACTATATAACAAAGGGCTGCAGACACATGTAGGATGACAAAGACTATATAACAAAGGGCTGCAGACACATGGAGGATGACAAAGACTATATAACAAAGGGCTGCAGACACATGGAGGATGACAAAGACTATATAACAAAAGGCTGCAGACACATGGAGGATGACAAAGACTATATAACAAAAGGCTGCAGACACATGTAGGATGACAAAGACTATATAACAAAAGGCTGCAGACACATGTAGGATGACAAAGACTTCTCTCAACAAAGGGCTACAGACACATGGAGGATGACAAAGACTACTTTCAACAAAGGGTTACAGCCACATGGAGGATGACAAAGACTTCTCTCAACAAAGGGCTACAGACACATGTAGGATGACAAAGACTTCTCTCAACAAAGGGCTACAGACACATGTAGGATGACAAAGACTACTTTCAACAAAGGGCTGCAGACACATGTAGGATGACAAAGACTATATAACAAAGGGCTGCAGACACATGTAGGATGACAAAGACTATATAACAAAGGGCTGCAGACACATGTAGGATGACAAAGACTGTATAACAAAGGGCAGCAGACACATGTAGGATGACAAAGACTACTTTCAACAAAGGGCTGCAGACACATGTAGGATGACAAAGACTACTTTCAACAAAGGGCTGCAGACACATGTAGGATGACAAAGACTATATAACAAAGGGCTGCAGACACATGGAGGATGACAAAGACTACACTCAACAAAGGGCTGCAGACACATGTAGGATGACAAAGACTATATAACAAAGGGCTGCAGACACATGGAGGATGACAAAGACTGTATAACAAAGGGCAGCAGACACATGTAGGATGACAAAGACTGTATAACAAAGGGCTGCAGACACATGGAGGATGACAAAGACTGTATAACAAAGGGCTGCAGACACATGTAGGATGACAAAGACTGTATAACAAAGGGCAGCAGACACATGTAGGATGACAAAGACTGTATAACAAAGGGCTGCAGACACATGGAGGATGACAAAGACTGTATAACAAAGGGCAGCAGACACATGTAGGATGACAAAGACTGTATAACAAAGAGCTGCAGACACATGTAGGATGACAAAGACTATATAACAAAGGGCTGCAGACACATGTAGGATGACAAAGACTGTATAACAAAGGGCTGCAGACACATGTAGGATGACAAAGACTATATAACAAAAGGCTGCAGACACATGGAGGATGACAAAGACTGTATAACAAAGGGCTGCAGACACATGGAGGATGACAAAGACTATATAACAAAAGGCTGCAGACACATGGAGGATGACAAAGACTGTATAACAAAGGGCTGCAGTCACATGTAGGATGACAAAGACTATATAACAAAAGGCTGCAGACACATGGAGGATGACAAAGACTGTATAACAAAGGGCTGCAGACACATGGAGGATGACAAAGACTATATAACAAAAGGCTGCAGACACATGGAGGATGACAAAGACTGTATAACAAAGGGCTGCAGTCACATGTAGGATGACAAAGACTGTATAACAAAGGGCTGCAGTCACATGTAGGATGACAAAGACTTCTCTCAACAAAGGGCAGCAGACACATGTAGGATGACAAAGACTACTTTCAACAAAGGGCTGCAGACACATGTAGGATGACAAAGACTACTCTCAACAAAGGGCAGCAGACACATGTAGGATGACAAAGACTACTTTCAACAAAGGGCTGCAGTCACATGTAGGATGACAAAGACTATATAACAAAGGGCTGCAGACACATGTAGGATGACAAAGACTGTATAACAAAGGGCAGCAGACACATGTAGGATGACAAAGACTACTTTCAACAAAGGGCTGCAGACACATGTAGGATGACAAAGACTACTTTCAACAAAGGGCTGCAGACACATGTAGGATGACAAAGACTATATAACAAAAGGCTGCAGACACATGGAGGATGACAAAGACTACACTCAACAAAGGGCAGCAGACACATGTAGGATGACAAAGACTGTATAACAAAGGGCTGCAGACACATGGAGGATGACAAAGACTGTATAACAAAGGGCAGCAGACACATGTAGGATGACAAAGACTGTATAACAAAGGGCTGCAGACACATGGAGGATGACAAAGACTGTATAACAAAGGGCTGCAGACACATGTAGGATGACAAAGACTGTATAACAAAGGGCAGCAGACACATGTAGGATGACAAAGACTGTATAACAAAGGGCTGCAGACACATGGAGGATGACAAAGACTGTATAACAAAGGGCAGCAGACACATGTAGGATGACAAAGACTGTATAACAAAGAGCTGCAGACACATGTAGGATGACAAAGACTATATAACAAAGGGCTGCAGACACATGTAGGATGACAAAGACTGTATAACAAAGGGCTGCAGACACATGTAGGATGACAAAGACTATATAACAAAAGGCTGCAGACACATGGAGGATGACAAAGACTGTATAACAAAGGGCTGCAGACACATGGAGGATGACAAAGACTATATAACAAAAGGCTGCAGACACATGGAGGATGACAAAGACTGTATAACAAAGGGCTGCAGTCACATGTAGGATGACAAAGACTGTATAACAAAGGGCAGCAGACACATGGAGGATGACAAAGACTGTATAACAAAGGGCTGCAGACACATGGAGGATGACAAAGACTATATAACAAAAGGCTGCAGACACATGGAGGATGACAAAGACTGTATAACAAAGGGCTGCAGTCACATGTAGGATGACAAAGACTGTATAACAAAGGGCTGCAGTCACATGTAGGATGACAAAGACTGTATAACAAAGAGCTGCAGACACATGGAGGATGACAAAGACTATATAACAAAAGGCTGCAGACACATGGAGGATGACAAAGACTGTATAACAAAGGGCTGCAGTCACATGTAGGATGACAAAGACTTCTCTCAACAAAGGGCAGCAGATGCATGTAGGATGACAAAGACTACATTCAACAAAGGGCTGCAGACACATGGAGGATGACAAAGACTACACTCAACAAAGGGCTGCAGACACATGTAGGATGACAAAGACTTCTCTCAACAAAGGGCAGCAGACAGATGTAGGATGACAAAGACTTCTTTCAACAAAGGGCTGCAGTCACATAGAGGGCCAGTAATGACACTTTATCACACTGGATTCTTCATGAAACAAAAGTAGTCACACTGAACAGGGTGAAAGTACGATGGTTTTTGTGTCTTTATATCATTCAGCATTAGGGCCAGTAATGACACTTGATTACATTGGATTCGTCATGAAACAAAAGTACTCTTACACTAAATAGGTTGAAAGTATAATGGTTTTTGTGTCTTTATATCATTCAGCATTAGGGCCAGTAATGACACTTGATTACATTGGATTCGTCATGAAACAAAAGTACTCTTACACTAAATAGGTTGAAAGTATAATGGTTTTTGTGTCTTTGTAACAATCAGCATCATTGTATAAAGTTATATAATGTCTCGCCATTTAAGACAAATAAGTGCCTTGGACATTGCAATAGGTATTGTTGCACTTAGTGGCCATGCAAGTGTTGCTGTGTTTTCATGCGCACTTTTTTTGCTTTTCCTTATTTTGTTTTGTTTGTTTTTCTGACAGAGCTGATAAAATTTAATATAAAGATGCTTGTCAGTGATTTTGACAGGCTGATGCGGCACTGTTGTGACTGTTAACTGTCGTTATGAAATTGAAATAAAGCTTTATATGTGTTGGCCATGTGTTTATCATAGACAGATTTGATTCCTGGATATGTCTTAGATGTGATTGCGACATTTTCATTTACTTGGACTGACAGTGTTGATAGATCTGAAGTGAACCTCTGGTCATTGTCATGGTTCATGCTTTATTGTACTAAAACTTTTAATGTTTTGTGAATTTTATCTGTTCATATTTCCCCCATCTTTGTTGTTATTCTTATTGGTGTTGTTTTACTGTGTGATTTCTTTAGACATTGGTAATTTTCATTGTTGTTTGTCGATTCAGCCATGACATTCTAAAGTATTTTACCAGTACCCATGTTTGAGCTTACTTGCAGCAGCATTTGGGCATTGTTATATTTTATTTTACATATCATGCAATGCTTTTTCATATAGTTATGAAAACAACCTTTTACAATGCTTTTCCCTTTTTTCACCCATTTGTTTTGTTATCTATCAATCCCAGAGCTTATATTGTTGTCGGATACAAATGCTTTATTTTTTGCTTCAGCTGGAGAATGGTAAAGCCTACCGGTAAGTTATTGGACATTTTCTCAGCTAAAGAGTTCCATGTTAGTCTCACACAAATAGATTGGTGGCATTGTTATATATTGTATTTCTCAGCAAATATGTGTGGTCTGAAACCTCTGGCAAAGGTTTTTTTGGGGGATAGTTCAACTTTTATGAATTAAAATACAATGTGAACATCATGATTTCTTGTGGCTCAGCACATGAATGTACGTCTCTGTGTATGAACCTGAATGACATCATGTGTTCACTACCTACCTTTATTTATATGATGTGGTGGAGGAAACATAAACATACACACATGCGTACATGTATTCACATGTGCACATACACATGAACATATACACACATATAAGCACGCACACACTTAAACACACATATAAGCATACACACACATGTATGACGTATGATGGTGTTTGACTATGACCATCAGAACAGCAGAGGAGATAACTGCTGTCTGAACAATATAGGCCAGAATTTGATTACAGTGGAGAGTGTCTTGCCCAAGCAGCGAAAGAGCTCTGTATGTGTGTGTGTTTGAGTATACTTGGAAGTGTGTGTAAGTGCATGTGTTTATGTTTGTTCTTTAGCTTAGCGTCTTTTCACTATCAGTGATATTAGACGATTAAAAATAACATTAAAAAAAGGGGGGGTAGGGGGGGAGAAAAAGTTGGGAAACAGAAAGGGTAGAAAACAACTAAAACTGCGTAACTAACATGCAATTAAATTTAACAGTAATTCGAAAATGATATTACTAAAACCATGAACATAAAGTACATTAAAGGCATGTAGAAGTAGGGCTATGAATTAATGCCTTTGAAAGTTTGACCATAAGAACCTGGTTAGAAATAACTTTCCAAACATTGTCTACAGAATGGGTACTCTGTTGTGTTTATGCATACATGTATGTCTGTATGTATATCCAGAAGTACGGGAAACAAACCCTGAAGATTTCTGTCTCATACTTGCAGGTGATACCGAAAAATAAGCTGACCTCAGAAAAGCCACACAATGATGTCACAAGTTTCATTGCTTTTACATATTCACCAATTCAGGCACCCCAACTCTGATCAATAGGGCTCTTACATCGTGTCCCCTAAAGGATAATTTGTAGCTGAATAAGGATGAGGAAAAACATACACAAGTGTGAACACACACACACACAGAGTTATCTCAACACTTTGACAATCATGTATTCGTGATGTTCTTTATTGTGCTTGACAATACAAACCATAAAATCTCACATGTTTTAATTATGAAAAAAAAAAGGGGGGGAAAAAAAGCAAGATTATCGCACAGACTATCAACAATATGCTTCTAGCCATTGCAGAAATATTGAATAAACATAAGAGACTTTTAGAAAGGAAAAGCCCATGAACTTCCAAAAAATTTTTTTTTTAAACAACAATCTTTATATTCCTGTATACAATCACCCATCTCTTTGAATGTAATTTTTTCCTGTTCATTTTCAGTACTTTTTCTGGATTATAATGATTTGCATTGATGTATTTTTCACATCAGACAAAAAGTGAAAGAATTCATCCTCACACAGACTGTAGCACTTTCTCTTCAGCCAGCTTTGGAGCCATTTTGGAATTTCATTTCATTTCATTCAGCCAAAAGGGTTTGAGTAATGACATGAAGACAAGACCCACACGGCAGTTCAGTGACCATGTTACTTGTTGACCATTTGTTGCCTTTAACCAAGCAAACCACTATGGAACAGTGACCATATCAAAATGGACAGTCTTCTATAACGCACAGAGTATATCCCAGTTATTACTGTCTTCACCATCCACATTTTCCCAGAGATATCAAATTGAATTGTGGTGTCTTTTTTTTTTGTTTGTTTAAAAAAAAAATTAAGGTTGTGGAACACAATGGCCCAAAAACAAACAGGGAAAGGCAAATTACAAGTCTTGAATGCTGGGCCAATACAAGATCAAAGAGTAGAAGAAATTTGCCCTTTACTTGAATACAAGAACTGGTTTCAGGACCAATGTCATCTCCTACTAAAAAACTAATCAGGATGGAGCCAAAAACAGGCTTTTTGTATTAAAAAAAGAATCAAAAGAAAAAAGAACGAAAGAGCATCATATTTCTGCAGTGGTTAGGTTGTCAAATTATCCCAAGTGATGACTTTTTTGTTTTTAATGTCGCATGATATGGCATGCCATTCATTATTACAATTTCAGAAACAGGAAAGCTCACTGTACAAGTCATCTGAATAAAACACAGTTTTGCAATATGCAATACACTGATGAAAGAAAAATTATTTGAACTACATATATTTTTCATTTATTATAATCTGAACTCAATTCTTGATTTCACATGCTAACATCATTTTTTTTCCTCACTGGAAAAATCACTCACTCATCATTCACATGTGCGCACGCACGCACGCGCACACACACACATTGAAATCAACATTCCAATTCCATGTTCTTTGTAAATGAGACACCAAGAATGAATTTTACATATGTTTAGTGAAATTCTAATATTCTATGCATTGCATATGGATACAAGATATATTTGACATACACTGTCATACCCTCCATCACACACACACACACACACAGAAGCCTTGCATTAAAAAAACAACAAAAACCACCCAAAAAAACAAAGGCTATAGGAAGATAACAGAGGGAAGCACAGCAAACTCCACAGAAACAGCAGCTCTTCTTGCCAGGGTATTTGTCATTTTTCTCACAGGATACAATGATGAAGGAATACAAAAAAAAGATGATTCAGGTTTCACCTGTGTACCCGTGTGGTGTGTGCCGACACCATGAGTAACTCACTGTCACAGTCATACATGATCAAACGAGCGTTGAACATCTGTCATCTTCAGTTACCCCATGCCTGAACACAATAATCGGCCCCAACAAACTTTGCCAGCTCAGGGAGTGATGGGTGGCTTTGAGGTGTGTGTGAGGTGCCTGGAATACGCCAAGGAGGTGGAGAAATTATACAAGTTACTGACCCAGTTCTTTGCTGAGAGCTTCCACAACAGTGTCTCCTTTTTTTTTTCTTTTATGGTATGTGTGTGTTTCTTTTCTGACCCAGTTCAGTCAGTAGAGGGTGGAAACCATGGAACACAAAATGTGACCATGACCCTATTGGGATACTTCTCTCTTGGGGAGGAACGCACCAGTGTTCACAAGTTTCTCTTACCCAGTGTTGAAGAATTTCTCCTGCACTCTACCAGTGTTCACGGGTATCTCTTACCCAGTGTTCATGGGCTTCTCTTACCCAGGTTTCTCTTACCCAGTGTTCACAGGTTTCTCTTACCCAGTGTTCACGGGCTTCTCTTACCCAGGTTTCTCTTACCCAGTGTTCACGGGTTTCTCTTACCCAGTGTTCACGGGCTTCTCTTACCCAGGTTTATCTTACCCAGTGTTCATGGGTTTCTCTTACCCAGTGTTCACGGGTTTCTCTTACCCAGTGTTCACAGGCTTCTCTTACCCAGGTTTCTCTTACCCAGTGTTCACGGGTTTCTCTTACCCAGTGTTCACAGGCTTCTCTTACCCAGGTTTCTCTTACCCAGTGTTCACGGGTTTCTCTTACCCAGTGTTCATGGGCTTCTCTTACCCAGTGTTCACGGGTTTCTCTTACCCAGTGTTCACGGGCTTCTCTTACCCAGGTTTCTCTTACCCAGTGTTCACGGGCTTCTCTTACCCAGTGTTCACGGGCTTCTCTTACCCAAGTTTCTCTTACCCAGTGTTCACGGGCTTCTCTTACCCAGTGTTCACCAGCACAGTTTCTCTTACCAGTGTTCATGGGCTTCTCTTACCCAGTGTTCACGGGTATCTCTTACCCAGTGTTCACCAGTTTCTTTCACCATGTTCACGGATTTCTCTTACCCAGTGTTCACCCGTTTCTTTTACCCAGTGTTCACAGGTTTCTCTTACCCAGTGTTCAAGACTTTCTTCAAAAAGCAGAAATAACATAATACTCACTAAACCTTGAATGCAAACATCATGAATATGGACATGACAGTCTTCTCATGTATCTTTATTCATTGGATGGTGAACACAGAGAATGAAGAACCATCACACAACAATGGTTCTAAACCCTGGGAACAAATCACAAACAAAAATAACAAAAACAGAGAGAGAGAGAGAGAGAGAGAATTGGGAGAGAGAGCAAGAAAGACAACGTTGGTGTTTCTTTTACTCATCAGCGATGTCCACACAGCTACTAAGCTGTCTGCTCTCAGACAAAAGCATCATCATCCAAATCCTGCAGCACAACACTCAACTGCCAAGACCAAACCATTTTCCCTCAACAAGGGAGCACAGTGACTGTATTCTATTATTAAAAAGTAGATCTGACTTATCTACTTCTTCTCCACTGTTTCCCAGCAATAAGTCAAGAGGTGGAACTTTTTTCTCTTTTTCTCCAAGTAACAAACATAATTTCTAGCATGTCCAATGTTAAAGGAAAAAGCACAATGAGGTGACAAAAAAGGCTGATTAACAAAAAGTAAATCCATCAAAAATGAAAACTGTATCCCCTCTGATTCCTACATCTGCCTGATGCAAGGGACTGCAGCAGATAATTGTGAGCAGATTCCACAAGCACATGTGACCACAGGCTGAACTACCTTTGACAGTGTCTTAGCAACTCACTCTTAGCATGGTTTTCACCCACATTTTAATGTTAGCATCTTTGACATTGTTGCTTTTAGTACAGATGAGTGCACAGGACCATGGCAGGTCTGCTCAACTATATAAAACTAAAAAAAATCATGTGTTTACTGCCGAACTAAAAACTATCTGCAGCATACGTTTAACAGCCTTGCATTCAAAGCGCATGTCATGTTCACTCTGTGCGCACTGATGCGAGATGGATACACATGCATGTGGTGGTCTCGCTTCTGGGTTCCACGGGCACTACAAAGTACGACTGGTGGATATGCTGTGCACAGTGACGCCAGATGGGTACGTACACACATGCAGTGCTGTCACTTCTGGGTTCCACGGGCACTACAAAGTACGACTGGTGGATATGCTGTGCACAGTGACGCCAGATGGGTACGTACACACAAGCAGTGCTGTCACTTCTGGGTTCCACGGGCACTACAAAGTACGACTGGTGGATATGCTGTGCACAGTGACGCCAGATGGGTACGTACACACATGCAGTGCTGTCACTTCTGGGTTCCACGGGCACTACAAAGTACGACTGGTGGATATGCTGTGCACAGTGATGCCACATGGGTACGTACACACATGCAGTGCTGTCACTTCTGGGTTCCATGGGCACTACAAAGTACGACTGGTGGATATGCTGTGCACAGTGACGCCAGATGGGTACGTACACACATGCAGTGCTGTCACTTCTGGGTTCCACGGGCACTACAAAGTACGACTGGTGGATATGCTGTGCACAGTGACGCCAGATGGGTACGTACACACATGCAGTGCTGTCACTTCCAAGTGGAATCCCAAACACTGCAAAGCATGACTTGTGAAGTGGGAGTGGGGAAGGGAAAGGGGGCAAAGTGGATGGAGGGGCAACACAGTTCTCATCTGCTGCCAAAATAAGCTGAATGCCAATGACCAGAAAACAACGTCCAGGAAAAGGGTTCAACTGACTGACCACCAAAAGCTGAGGACTTATTCTTGTTGCTTATAGTCCAGCCGACTGCACAGGGCCATATCAGGACTGTCAAACCATACAAATGTTCAAGCAGGAAGTTGACGACTGGCGGGAAGTTGAGGAGTGGGCTGGATGACTGGCAGGAAGTTGAGGGTGAGTAGGGAGCTACATTAGTAACATCTGCCCAAGGTCATTAAAAAACAAACACAAAAAACAAAAAAAACGAAGAGAAGAAGAAGTAGTCAGATCCAGATTTACTGCTGTTAATACAATAAATCAAATGTTGATAGGCAAATTACTATCTCAAGTGTTATAGATTTACTGCTGGTAATAAGACAAATATTGGTAGGCAGAATGTTATATGTCTTCCTAAGTGTTTCAGATTTACTGCTGGTAATAAGTCAAATATTGGTAGGGAGAATGTTATATGTCTTCCTAAGTGTTTCAGATTTACTGCTGGTAATAAGTCAAATACTGGTAGGCAAAATGTTATATGTCAAGTTCTTAACTTTTTCAAATTTACTGCAGGTAATAAGTCACATATTTGCTGGGCAGAATGTTATATCTTCTTAACTGTTTCAGATCTACTGCTGGTAATAAGTCAAATATTGGTAGGCAGAAACTGTAAATTAAATTAGCATCTTGATCAGATGAAAATATCAAACCAATAAATTTTTCCAATGCAGATTTCCATCTTCAAGACTGGACAATGGCACCCCAATACATGTCAGTTCTGTTTATGTTTGCATGCACATTAGTTATATCAAGTTCATGTAAGGCTGCCAGTGAGTTCATGAGTGCAAACGTATGCCTTTCCTGAATGCACTTGTCTCAAAATCACTAACAGCCAAAACAAAAATGTTGCCACAAATAGGTGTGCATGTAAAAACAGATGCATTTTACACAATTTCCTTGACCTGGAAATAAACAAAAAACAAACTCCTCATCAAGATATTGACTTGTCTGTTGCAAAATCTCAATGCACAAATAACAATGCTGTATAAACTTCACACTGTTCACTGAAGGCAGCCCACAATATCAGGACATCAAATTCAACAGACACTTCACCACACCGGTTTCCTGAGTATGAACAGCTGAGGAGTGGTCTACTGTAACCTCAAACCAGTAACAGGTCTTCGGTTCGAATCCAAAATTGTGAGCAGGGTCTTCCCCTTTGCAAGACAACTTTCAGGGAAGTGTAGACGAGAGAATTAAGCACATTCCATGTGGGCACCTAGTGTGCTTGCATGTAAAGAACCCAAGACAATAAATGGCCTTGGTCTTGGCTAAATTCTTTTAGGAAAACCATCTCAAATTGCACACAGAAATATACAGTTTAAAAAAAAGAGAAAAATTAAAAACACATAAATAGACAAATAAATTAAAAGATGTTCTCTATCACGCAAAAATCACGGTCTTCAAGGAAAGTGGTCTGGATTTTATATGGCAGTGCTGTGGTACAGACACAAGCTTTCAGAACATTCCTGACATAAATAATATCTTTGTATGTAAACGTGTGGCACAAAATGCTGATTTTCTTCTTTCTTCTCTTTCAACAATGATGACCCCAATCAAAACACAGCCTGGTTTCCAGTACTTTTAAAAATCAATAAAGATTTCTTTTCTCCAACACTCCTGTTGAATTTGACAACGAAATAAATAAAAAGTACAAACAGGAAAATCACACATCATAATTACAAATCGGTTTCCATCACCCTTTTCAAGTAGATGACTGGTTTGCCTCAGACAGACATAGTTCACAATCAATCAATCATTAAATAGGAGAATTTCAAAGACACCAAAAAGATCAAAATAAAAATAAGAGAGGCAGAGGCAAAGCCTTCATGACTGGACTGTGATTCCTACAGAATTTGCCACATACACACCAAAATGATTTATATCGACTTTTGGCTTGACACCACATTATTTGAGAAGATTGCAGTATCATTCGGAGTGACTTGTTGAATGATAAATGAGCCAGAATAACATTATGCTGGCATCAGCAGAAATGAAATTTAAAAAGCTAATGCAATGAACTGTATATTACAGAATACTTTCCCACAAGCAGAATATATTTGTAAAAGACCAAACCCTTATAATAGAATCCATTTTAGTCGATATCATATTTTTCAAAGAAAAGATTGCCTCATACACATCAGGCACATTTTATGACTTACTTATAAGGAAACATTAATTTTCAAATGTTAAAATTAATTCTAATCAATTCAGAAATGATGTATCAAGATTGATTTTTGCAGATGTGCAGCTGCTTCATTAACAACTACATATAGGTTTTATATATATCTATAACCTGTCCTGGTTTCTCTACTACTTGCAGTTGCTGAGAAAATGCCAACATTCACGTTAAGCACAGACAGACAGACACAGCTTAACAGGGTTATTACACAGCCTCACTTTGTGTTCACATGTGTCGAAAAAGGATCAACCTTTTCCCTTCAAATATCTCCATCTCTCTTCTTTTCTTTGTCCAAGATTTAAATATGTACACATTAAAAAAAAAGAGGAAAAAAGGAAAAAGAAAAAGAAAAAGACAAAGAGAGTGACAGAGAAGACAGACAGTGAAGGGCAGACAGACAGGGGTGGGATGGGGAGGGGGGAGAACACTATTAGGGTCTGATGAATGCATCCTTTAGAGTCAGGAGACAGTTTTCAATTGGAGTACTAATACCCCCTTTTTTTCATCTTATTTTTTCATGGTTCTCTGCACTGAAGTTATGAAACAAGGCATCACAAAACTGTGTCAGTGAACACCACAAGCACTGAGCACTTGCACACAACTGCTCTGTGTTGTCATGGAAACTTAACTGGTACAATGACAGTCCCATTCCTGGAATGCTGACATGTGCACGCTTGAACAAAAAACTAATAATAAAACAAAATTAATTAGAAAAATTGTATTTTTTCACTAAACCACACTGAAAATGAAAGAAGACACAGGATGGACAAAGAAACAACAGAACAAATCCCCAACAGTCTAATCAATTAGAACTCAGATAAGAGAGAGAAAAAAAAATTATGTTCAATAGTTGCTCTAAATTCAAACACGTGGAAGACTTTGTCCTACTGTGCCTAGAAACAAATTGGTACAAAATGAAAGTTATCCCCTGATTATTCACAAATCATCAAAATGATTCTGCGGCAATATCTTTCACTTGTCGAGACGAAACTTATCTCGTTCATATGAAATCTGCCCACTTAATTTCATGTTTCATACAATGACACACGCACAATTTTACCCAAAATCTCCTGGGTGATTTTGGCTACATCACACTAAGCTTACCAAGATGAAACAATCAGTTGAAACAGTCTTTAACTTAGTTTACCTCATTCTACCCCATAAGTGCATGCCTGCCACAACTTCCCTCCACCAACACCACATGAGGCCACTTCATTAAAAAGTAGGGTTGTTCATAAAAATGGCGAAAATTGATGGAGAAGTGTAAACTTAATCGGTCAAACAAAACTTTTTCATGCTGCCAGAATCTGTAAACTGTTCAGTTTAGAATGACAACTGTACCAAGCAAGAATATACAGAATCAGAATAGTATATTGGTACCAGTGTACTTCTACCAGGTCTATAGGGGCAGTAATCATGGTACAAGCTAACATGTATCTGAAGTAGAACGAGTTAAGCAGCACGTCCCATGACAGAGACTGTTGATTTCATCTGCATCAATGACGACAGGCTGTGCAGCCATCCTTTTAAAGCTAACTCCTCACTTTCATTGTACGCCAGTAATCACTCTGTTCTACCAGCTCCAGTGCCAATCACTCTGCAAGTACCAAGAGTAACCAGATATTTGGTGACTCCACAAAAGAATGACAGAAAACAAGGAAAAAAAGAAGAAAGAGGTGGCGGGGGTAAGGGGGTGGGTGGGATGTGTGGTAGCAACTAAAGTGAAATCAGAGACTGCAACAGATGTGGAACCCTGCTTCCAGTCTTTCTTTTCTTACAGTAATCAAGAAACTGGAGGTACTGTCTCTATCTTCCTTTGTTCATTGTTAATGTTAGAGTAGTTGCTCCCACTTTATAGCAATATCCATTCGATAATAACAATCAAGAGTGAAATTACTTACACTCTTTCACCACCAAGTCTCTGTGTAAAAAAACACCTGCCAGCGTCAAATATTTCAGACCCTATGCTCTCAGTCACGGGATTTGTTTTGTGTCAAAATAACATTGATAAAATAACACAATGGACATGTTCACTTCAAACTCAGTTGGGGACAAAGGATAGTTATTGTTTTATTACGCAGGAAACTGGCCGCAGCTGTTAAAATTTGTTACAATGTGAAAAATAGTCCTTTTAATATGACCCCTCATGTCAACTGAAGTCACCCATGGCGGTGCACTGTCTGATCAACTACAGTTGCCTCTGGTGACGGAAGAGTTAATGAAATGGTATCAATACACATGACTAAATATAAAAAAAGAGAGCCTTTCGATTTATTTGAAGTATTGGGGAGGGGGGCAAGAAAAAAAAAGGATGTGTACACAAATGAAAACAATTTCAAACTATAAACATACCATCCCAAATTCCTGAGGCTTTACACAAGTCACCAGCTTTCAACCATTTTATCTTTTAAACAGGACCATCATGTGAAACTGGAATACAAATACATGTTGATGACTGGCAAGAAACACAAGAACCAATCCGGCAGCAAAACAAAGAAAAACAACCAACATCTCTGCAGTGACACCAAGCACACAACATAACACTACAGTATAACAGGATGGGGAAGATGGGGAAAACAAATTCCAGTCATTCCAGACAGACACAGGAAAAAAACAACAGAAGTTCCATTGATTTTAATACCAAACTTCATTTTTCAGCTTTTCCACTGCAAACTACCCTTAAATAGTTTAATGGTCAATTATGTTTGTGTTGTTTCATGATATGCACATACATACATGTTAGTCATCTTTGATGGAATCCATGCTGCAAACAATTGCTCTTTTTCACACACACACACACACACAGACACAACCAACTCTTTGACCCGCTTTCCCATCCACATCACTTGCAATCCTCTGCCAACACTGCACACACACACACATGCAATCCTCTGCCAACACTGCACACACACACACATGCAATCCTCTGCCAACACTGCACACACACACACATGCAATCCTCTGCCAACACTGCACACACACACACACACATGAACACACTTTCTTTTCATCAACCTGAAGCCTAGGGCATAACAAGCTCCAGCAATCTGATAGGATTCTGCAGCTGCATGCGCAACATATGCATCCATGCACATATACCATACTAGAAACGCAATGAAAAAAAAAAAAGTCAGGGAGTCTTTTCCCTGTTCAGGATCTTGCACTGCATGCACTACTGTACGGTCACTTCATTCATTCAACTCCGGTACCTGATGCAAACATTAGCAGCACAAACCAGTAGATATGATCAAACTGTAACCCAAAACAGGAGGGAAGGGGGCTGACGCTTGATCGCTCACTCCAAGGTGAAGCATGCCAAGCAGCAAAATGGGAACAATCCTCTTGTTGCAGCACATTTCCCACGCACTGAACTGCTTGATTCAGCAAGGGGCAATGAGCTCCAAAGCCACAAGAGGCAAACAGGAACAGAAACCAAAAAAAAAAAAAAAAAAAAACAAGAAAAAGACAGGAATTCTGACAGGGCAAACGTCCATCAAAATGATCGCGACCCCAAAAAGAAAAAACAAGAGGACCAGGCTTCAGCCACAGGAGAAGAGAAGAGGGAGGGAGGTAGGTGGGGGAGGGGAGGGGGAGGGCCAGTTTGGATGGACAGGTACAGTAGCAGGACAATGAAGAACCCATGGAACCATCAGGAGGCATGGTCCAGGCGACGGAAGGAAGTACCCAAGTGGCGAGTGGGCTTGACCATCTTCTCCCTGGCCTCACGGCGGCCGTCCTCTTTGTGGTCAAAGTCACAGCCATGCAGCTCTGGAAGGCGGTGCAATGGGCAGAACACTCGGTCTGAAAGGGAAATGTTGAGATCCGTTACTTTTTGTCACAATAAATTTCTCTGGGTGAAATTCTGGAGATAACTGTCAAGATGTATCATTTTTTTGTCACAACAGATTTCTCTGAGTGAAATTCGAGTGATAAATTCAAAATGTATCATTTTTTTGCCACAACAGACTTCCTTGAGTGAAATTCCAGAGAGAAATGTCAAGATGTATTGTTTCTTGTCACAACAAATTTCTTTGAGTGAAATTCCAGAGAGAAATGTCAAGATCCATTTCTTTCTGTCACAACAGATTTCTCTTGAGTGAAATTCCAAAGAGAAATGTCAAGATGTATCACTTTTTGTCACAACAGCTTTCTCTTGAGTGAAATTCCTGAGAGAAATGTCAAGATGTATCACTTTTTGTCACAACAGCTTTCTCTTGAGTGAAATTCCAGAGAACCTTATGTGTTTATTTATTTATTTTCTGATTTGGCTACTAAGTGATTTTCAGTGTCTGCAGGACATCATCATATGAAAACAATGGTGCCCACAGACCTCAGTCCAATCTGGAGTCTATAATTATGACCATCCATCTTAAATGTAAGAGGGAAGGAGAAGGGAGAAATCAAGGAACTAGGGACATTTGGCAAAACCTGACAGTGTGCAAACTGGAAATACAATTTTAATAGATGTTTTGGAGTGTTTTACAGACTGTGCGTGCGTGTGTGTGTGTGTGTGTGTGTGCGTGTGTTTGCATATATGTATGTACATACTTATATGATAGGCACTCACTATGTGGAAGATCAAATATGCACGCTAAAGATCCTGTGATCCATCGAAACAAGAACATACCCTTTATTCAAACCACTGACTGAGGGGGGAAAAGAAATTACTGTGTGCGCATGTGAGTAAGTAAAAGTGTGCGTGCGTGCGTGCATGAGTGTGGTGTGTGTTACATATAGAAAATGACTGATTTAAGTTTTGTTATTAAAAAAAAGCAAAAAAAAAAAGCATAACAATATAACATATTTCTAATGAAAAACTAATAACTATAACACCGAACCAACTGGACTATTTAAAAAGGAGTTGAAAAAGTCATACATTATCAATGGACTGCTGAAGATTGTCAACACTGAAGATGATTTCAGTTCAGGGATGTGAGACTTAACATATCGCAAGTTAGTTTATGATCGGCTGTTATGTGAGCACCACAGATGCAAGAAACATTACTGACACACTTGGTCTTAAAACAATTCATTTTCCATCTGCAGATTAGAGAAATGATTTTCTTCTTATGAAAATCATTTTGGTAATATTTTCCCATGAAACCATACATTTTCTGCATATTTTTATGTAACTCTGAGTTACTGGTGTGTTTTTCTTCAAGCTGAAATTTTGACCATTGGACTTTTTCTACCATGGTGTAACATTCCTGTGGTAAGAGCGAAATATTTAAATCTAACTCCTTCATGGAACTTCTAGCTCCTTTTTTAGCCAAAATATCAACTTTTTCATTATAGTAAAAACCACAGTGAGAAGGAATCCAGCAAAAGGTTATGTAAGCCTCTTAGTAAAAGTTCGTGAATCAAATGGTTAATTTCAATAATGAGTTCATACCAAACCATTTCTTTCAGAAGTTCAACAGCATGAAGAACTGATTTAGAATCAACACAAAATAGAATCTGAAATACAGTTTTCGGAAAGGATATCATAAAATTTAATGCAATTAGAACTGCTACGAGTTCAGCTGTGAAGATGGACTTATTCTCTCCCAGATGAAATGAGTTTTGAAAGTTAAGGTCAGGAATAACGAAAGCAGCACCAGCTCTATTATTTACAACAGAGCCGTCTGTAAATATATTTAGATGATTAAGGTATTTCTCTTCCAAATGAATTCGTACATGTGATGTAAGTAAATTTATAGTCATGTCTGGTCAGATCAGTATGATCGATATGTGTGTGTGTGTGTGTGTGTGTGTGGGTGGGTGGGTGTGTGTGTGTGTGTGGTGTGTGTGTGTGTGTGTGTGTGTGTGTGTGTGTGTGTGTGTGTGTGCATGACATGAACCTGACTGGGTGACAAAGGAAACGAATGATGAGTACCAAAAGGCACCTCTCAGTTGGCTCTAGCCATTTATGCAACCTGCTGTGCAAAATAACCCATTGTTTGTGAAGCACTAACAGCTTGGTCTCAGACCGAGGATAGACATTATACAACCTATGTAACTTCTTTGTTTTCTAAATAACTAAATAAGCATCCATAACCATCTATCCATCCAGAAAACAACAGCTTTTGTCAACAAAGTGGTCATGTCCATTTTGGTAGCAATCAAATTCAAATTCTATAACCCTTTTTTCTGCCCTCACCTCTGCATTGAATACAACTGGAAATCGCACTGGATAAAAAATACCAAAAGATCTGCACTGACAGTGAGAAAGAAATCATTATACACCATCACCATCACTTTGTTACTTCAGACAGCAAAAAAATGCACTCAGAAACATACAGAAAAAAAAGATTTATAAACCAACAGAAAAACAAAAATTAAGCAAACCAAAAAACCAAACAAAAAAACCCGAATCCAGCTAAAGAAGAAACAACAAAGAAGAAAGAAACCAAACCAAAACACTTACCACACCGACAGCGGCCAATTTCCCTTTGTGCCAGTTCCAGTTTGCTGCTGCATTTGTAACAACGCTTTTTATTTTTCTGCTTCACAGGCACAGGTGACGCAGCGCTGTCAGTCTCTACCTCATCATGGGACCTGGAAAACCCAAATGCAGCCATGTTTTGATTGGAAAGAAATGTAACAGGAATCATACCCCTGCCACAGTCGGAATCAGTGGGTCATGGTATACTGCGTGCAATTAAAGTAACAAGCACACTATACGCACACTAAAAAAAAGAATAGATCCAAGGAAAAGCATTCTCATGCTTCACTCACGGATGAGGAAGGAAATATTTCACATTCATACATTCCTCACAGATTATGTGAATGCGCACCCACCAACACACACACACATATCACCAAAAAAGTACAGCACCGTGATTTTACATGAACAGATGAACTGACAATATATTCTGAAATAAGTAACCACTGAAGTAAAAAGAAAGAAAAGAAAATTTAAATGTTCCATAAAAGGTGTTTAGAATCCTTTCAAAAAATACCTAACACAGTACTCATGAAGAATGAGAACAGGAATACAAAGAAATCCAAAGCAACACACGTTACATGTTTGGACCCTAGGTTATTCCACAGGTTGAACAAAGGGACACTGACTGTTTCTTCTCAAAGTCAACACTTTCCAAACAGTTACAAAATGGCACAACCCATCTAAATGATCATTGTAAACAAACGTGTGCAACTATCCTTATGCTATTCCTCACCACGAACTGAAATAAAAAGTGCCTCCGTTCTCTTCCATCTAAGCTATGACCAAAAAGTAAACCCGTATCAATAATCAAGCAACACACACACACACACACACACACACCACACACACACCACATACACACACCACACACACACACATGGATCAACTTGTGAGCTTCTGTTATTCGATCAACACATTACAATCTTACAGTTTCTTAGCAAAAAGGGCAGAACTACAGAGAACAAGTATAATGCTCCTCACACAGTTTTCGTAAGGCAACACAGCGAGTATTGACCATTTGTGCACATTCCACCCAAACACATTTTACTCATGGGTTCTAATAAATGAATGGAAGTTGAGCAGAGCTAGCAATCAATAAAGTCCAAAACACTGGAAATAACTCAAGATGTTTGTGACCATCTAAGATAACGTGAATCGGAAACATCTTTCATAGAAAAAAAAAAGAAGAAGAAAAAAGTCTGTTTCTCTAAGTCTGTTTCACTATGTCCCATTTGAAACCACTTTCTTTGTTGGAGGGAGCACTCTGGCATATTACCATACACAGAAACAACAGAAAATGACCACATGGCACTGACATCAGTCTCACTTTGGGAAGGATGGGCGTGTGACAGAGAATGTTTGTCAAGGCAAGAATTGACAAAGGCATCATTAGAGACAAGAGAGCTATGAGACAAACTGTATTACAATGCAGCATTGCCAGCTGGGGTTGAGTCAAGGAAGCAAGCTGAACAGCTAACAGGAAAGGTGTGATGATACCCTCAGTCACCTTATTGTTCACATCGCTCTTTTCTTCCTTCTCTGATCTGTGTCAACACATCCACATCTAACCATGACATGGACTGTACTCTGCACCCACCATAACATCTGCCTCATCACCACAAAGCAATACCATCATCACCAGAAACAAAGAAAACAATGTTCACAACATCCAACTTTGACAAGTAATTTCAGTCACAGCATCATTCTTTCACTGCATCCTCATCACAAGGAGTCAAGCCAGCCAAACAGCTGACCTCCAGCTGTTATTTTATCATTCTCACGAGTAAAGACTGCTGACACACAACCTTTCGGAAGCCCCTGACATAGTAATCCTCAGTAGCATTTACGTACAGCCATGGCACATATATGCAGATTCCACAGTAAATCAAACAAGATATGGTTGTTTGTAAACCCTTCCCCCAATCCCTCAAGTTTTCTCCTAAAAAAAAACAACTAGCAAAATAGCCAAAAAACATAACATTCCTCCCACATGCTGCTTCAAGTTCAAGGAACATATTCCAAAATGGTACAGCTTTGTATTTTAATGCCCCCAACTGAAAAAAACTTCAATAGCCATTCATCTGTGAACTGACTCAACAAAATTCTACTTGAAAGAGAAAAAAAGTCACTACTGATTCCTACATCATTTACCTTTTGGTCCCCCGAGGTGTTGCTTCAGCCTGAGCACCAAGACCTGAGGTTTCATCATTATCCCCCCTTAGTTCCCCAGCACCAGAAGAACCGATCTGGGAGGAGGGAACTGGAACGGTGGAGCTACATGCATGCTTGTCAGAGGAGGATGAGGAGGAGAGTTTGATGACACAGGGAGGAGACCCCCGCAGAGCAAGGGTAATGTCTGAGGCTCTGTGTGGCGACCCAGAGCTGGCCCGGTCCACGGTCTGTGATGAGGGGGACACGCAGTCCTCGCTTCCCTTCATGCCCACTGTTGGGGCCTCTGTCACTGCCGCTGCCATCTCCTCCATGCCGCACGAGGTGGAGGGCTGTCGACTGCTGCCCGCCTCACTTCCTGGTGGTGGGCTGGCCGAACTGGTGGCGCACGAGGTGGGCAGGGAGCCCGGCTCTTTCTGGTCGTCTGCCAGGTTATCCGTTGAGGGGCGGGAGGGGCAGTGTTTGGAGTTGGAGTCCATTCTGTCTGGTAGCCTTCTTTTTTGCTTTTCTTTACCTTTCTTTTCTTTTTTTTTTTTGCTTTTCTTTTTTTCTTTCCTTTTTTTTTTTTTTACTTTGTGAGTGAGAAACCGTACAGCCCCTTATACCTGCAAGCACAGTGATATCATCTTCACCTTATCTATAATATGCAGGTTTCAATAAAAATTCTATGATGAATGAAACCATGCAGGTACTGGTGGAATGCAATCACAGTTTTTGCTTCAATCTCAAAGCAACTCTATCACTACGTTATGTCCAAACAGTGTTGGACTTTCACTCAGTATATTAATCATTATACTGTATATTTCTGGTTGGGTAGTGCTGCAGTAGTGGTAACACCATGCATTCACACATAATTTCCAATCAGATTAATAAACATGTACTGTATTGTACTGCAGTGTAGTGTCTGACCAGTCAAGTATTTAACAAAACTGTGAATAGCATTTTCACTTTTAAGTTTCATATTTGAAAAAGAAAAAGAAAAAAAAAGATACCCATCTGGCCAGTCATTGCTTCGACACACAGTTCTACGGGTCAACTGATTAAAAACTATGTTAGTCCTTACACAGGCTGCAACTAACAAATAATGATAAAATACACTTCACTCAGTCCTTACACAGGCTGCAACTAACAAATAATGATAAAATACACTTCACTCAGTCCTTACACAGACTGCAACTAACAAATAATGATAAAATACACTTCACTCAGTCCTTACACAGGCTGCAACTAACAAATAATGATAAAATACACTTCACTCAGTCCTTACACAGGCTGCAACTAACAAATAATGATAAAATACACTTCACTCAGTCCTTACACAGGCTGCAACTAACAAATAATGATAAAATACACTTCACTCAGTCCTTACACAGACTGCAACTAACAAATAATGATAAAATACACTTCACTCAGTCCTTACACAGGCTGCAACTAACAAATAATGATAAAATACACTTCACTCAGAACCCCCACCCCACACCACCCCACGCCACCCCCCCAAAAAGGCAAATGTTTGTACACAAAGCTTTCTGACTTACAGTATATCATGCCTCGAAGATTTATGAAGCCACACTGAAATAAAGTCCTGGTAAGGTGCCAGCAATGGGAAGTGTGCATGCAAACATTCTGTTTACTGCCATGAGATGATCATGACACGTGGAGAACATGCCAGGAAAACATGCCAACTTGTTTCTGTTGTTATTGTTTTCTTATTCCTTTTTGTCAATTTGCACAAATAACAAACAACAACAAAGCAAAAAACCTGCTAGAGTGACTGTATCACAGTTGCAGTTGCCGTTACTTGCCCGATTTTCCCATTTTGTTTAAAAAAAAAAGTTTGTCAAAAAACAAATAACAAAAGGGGAGACTGGATACATACATATATATATATATATATATATATATATTATATTATTTAACAATTATATATACATATATATTCTATCAATTATATGACAATTATACTATATATACATTATATAACAATTATACAATTCATAATTCAAATTCATGTGACCATTCATAATAATTTCTGTGATCGATACATGATCATCTCGCTATTCATTTATCACTTTATTTGTTTAAATTCTATGTGTACTTACCACATCATTTCAGTGAGCAAATATGTAACACGGATTTAGTGGACCTTTCACAATAATGAATAATGCCAGGTGTACACATAAAAGCACATCACGCAAAGATATTAACAAATTTATAAAAATTCATATGTAAAAGGTGAATAATAAATGAATATGCCAGTGCTCTTACCAAGTCCATCAACTTTTAAGCTGTCTGAAGATGTTATGTACTCTGAAAAAGAAATTTATAATCATGGTATATACAAATGTAACAAAAAGCACATAAGTGAGTAATTACTATTTTCTACTATTCATTGTAATCATGGTATACACAAATGTAACAAAAGCACATAAATGAGTAATTACTATTTTCTACTATTTATTATAATCATGGTATATACAATTACAAATGTAACAAAAGCACATAAATGAGTAATTACTATTTTCTACTATTTATTATAATCATGGTATATACAAATGTAACAAAAGCACATAAATGAGTAATTACTATTTTCTACTATTTATTTAAAACATGTTTCATTTGAGCAGCTTTTAACTTAACTGTTAACATGGAGTAGGTGAATTTGGGGTGCTATAATAGCAACCGAATTATCAACAATTTCACTATTTAATTTTAAGACTCGGTTTATAATTTCAATATGAAAGTTCATATGTCAGTGGCTTGGTCATGTTATCAAGAACAAAAACTCATTCTTATGAGTGAATGGCTGAAAAAATCAACAGCCCCAAACTGGGGGGTTTCAAGATCAGTTAACTACTTTTCGGAATCACATTCAGATTCATGCCCAAAAACATCAAGAAAAAAAAGATGAATAAAGAATAAAGGAAAAGAAAAGAAAAGAGAGAGTGAGTTTGACAGAGAGAAAGAATCAAAAGATGAATACGTGTGGGGCAAGGGAGGGATGGGGAGTAGGAAGGGGGGTGGGGGTGGGGGGGCCAGGGGGAGCGCTGAATCTATCAGAATTAATTTATTCATATCCAGTATGCATCTAAAGTTATCTTTCATCCTTTCTGCAAAGCCAGTGAACCTTTAGCTTTAAAAGCAAACAGAAAAAGGAAATCAAAGATCTGAGTTAGAATCAAAGATCTAACTTGTCTAAAGGAAAACCAAAAAACAACAACATAATTTTTATGTTTCTTAATGCTTCCCAAAAGGGAGGGGGGGGGAGACAAAGAATAAGAGTGTGTTTGTGTGTGTGAGAATGAGAGAGAGACAGACAGACACTGAGACAGAGATAGAGAGAAACATGGCAGTATTTTGTCAATTTCTGAATCTGAAAAAAAAACAACCCCAAACAAAACAAAAAAATCATCTCCTACCCTTCAGAACTTGAGACTTGAGCCTTGATCACCAACTGAAAACAGAGGAGGAGAAAATACACACTGATACAAGTGATAGTGATAACTGATACATTTTCCATTTCTTGGTTTTCTGTTTGTGAAATTACCTGTGCTATTCAGATCTTCTTGCACATACTTCACATACTGTATATTATGAATCATCAAAATGACCAATAATCAACAAAAGAAAAAGGAAATTTTCAGAATGAAACAAAGGTAAGTCTCTAATTGGCTAATCTGCCTGATCTTGTGGCACTTGATCATTTAGATTTCCACCTTCCTCACTGGAAATGAAATCTCAACATTCTAACATCAGTGGACCATATGCTTAATTAAATCAAATAATAATAGTTTTTAAGTATTAAAAAAAAAAAGGAAACTAAAAATGAAACAAAATACAAATCTTCAATGGTTTCACGTCCGACCTCACTGCTTCCTCAAGTACCATTTTGCTCTGACCGATTGGTGGTGCAGAATCTTTCCAATGAATCAAAGTGTAATGAAATTCCAATTTAACCCCATCTAGTTCATTATATTTTGTGCAACAAAGTACCAGCAATGTATAGATTGGAATGTGAGCATCCCAATTGTTATTCACTACTTCTCATCTATGCAAACACATATCTTTAATTTAAAATTTGCAACTAAGGTCCAAGGTGAACAACCGCTGTTAATCCCATTTTCTTTAGTAGTAGTATCAGTAGTACTTGTAGTATCAGTAGTGTAGGGACTGGCAGTTTGACTGCCTAGGCCTCACAGCCTTTTAATGTCCCCTTCAATATCTCATTATCTGTCTCCTTTTATTTGTGGGATACACATGTATATGTTTTCATTTACCCATTTTACTGTAATTCATTCATCAAAGTTTATAATTTTTTCTTTTATTGTTTTAAATTGATGTTCATGTCAAAGAGATTTTTGAACACATCAGTATTTTGTGCAAGTTTAGTTTCAATTGGTGGTGCATTCCATATTTGTGCAATTCTATCAGCTAATGAATTTTTCCTTTAGTTTAGTATTACACTGCTCCTTACAAATTTTCATCATTGAATTTCTTGTACTCTCATAAACTCACATTCTAAAATTATCATTTACATTGACTTACTAATAGCAATTTAACATTTTGCATGTTTCTACAGTCTCCTCTAAGCCTTCCACCCTTTAATGAATGCAGATTTAAGTATGTAAGTCTCTGTTAATAGCTCACATATTTGCATTCTTTTAATAACTTAGTTGTGAGGATGAAAGAAAGTCTAAGAAATAACGTGTCAAATGATGCACACAAAAGCGGTGGTTTTCTCATGTGATGTGGTCATACAACGTCGTCGCCCATGAGTGGAGTCTGCATTGCATGAATGAACTAGCGTGAACATACTGCAGAAATAAAAATAGCTTTTGAGTTACACTTTGTGAAAACACACAACTGTCAGCACAGATTCTGGTATTTATCCATTTGTGCATTCATGATTCATGTTCCTGCGATCAGTAGGATGACTGGTATTTTGATTTTCGTAAATTACTTGGGAAACTATCAGTTTAGTGATTACAAAAGTTTCCCTTGCGTACAAATCCTTACTGGACGCAGTGTTTTAAATCTACGACCACAGCATTAAGACACTGTGAAGCCTTTGTGTTTGATAGCAGGTCCCGTTGTTCGTTCGTCAGCAACGAAAGTGAAAAAAATCGTTTTTCTACTGGCATGTCCGATGTCGGTGACGTGATCCGACAAGTAACGTCGGAAATTATTTTCGTCGGAGAAATCTTAACTTCTATCCGTCAATGTTTTACCACAAAGTACAAGACGACCTAAGGCAATGAAAGATGATACAAATACTGAGCCTGGTGCCCAAGCGGACTCTTTTTTTTCCTCTAGCTCGGGCTACGAAAGCCCGATGCCATCTTGGATGGATGGGTTGGTCCGACCGGAGAATCAAGTACTCCTACCTTGCGGACAACTGTCCGTTAAAACGGCACTGTGACGATTTCTTTTGTTAGTACTCACCCTCCAGAACCACACAGGCATTGAAGAGCTTCACTGCTGCTCCAAACGTCCATACAACAACATTTATAAATGTAAAAACTGGAATTTAAACGGTTGCCGTAGCCCAAATGTCTGTCGCTCGAAGGAGTGACAGCAACACAGCTGTATTGGTTGTTCAATCCAGGACGAGGCTGTTATAACTGCATCCGGGTTAAAGTGTAAATGGTGTCAACTTTCGATTTTATAGATAAACATGCAGCACATGTTACTGGTGTTAAGAACGTTAATGTGTTGTCATTAAACATTTCTGTGTTTGTCAGCTCGCTAATTGCTTTCCGCACACCATTTGAAATAGCATTTTGTCATGTTTTATGGAAATTCATCGATACTTGCGTCATGATCCATGCAATTTCTGCGAAAGAAACAAATTTCTGTCCGACTGAGGTACGCTTATCAGTGATTCCTTCACTGCAGGCTACCATAAGCAGGTCGCGCTTTTGTAGGTATCATTGAGCTGTTGTCCATCAGTCAGCAATGAAACCAATGGCATTATTCATTCATTCGCGCGCGCGCGCGCTTGTGTCAGTGTATGAGAGAGAGAGAGAGAGAGAGAGAGAGAGAGAGAGAGAGAGAGAGAGAGAGAGACGGACAGACAGACAGACAGACAGACAGAGAACGAGAGACAGACAGACAGCCGGACAGACACTGACAGACATCGACTGAGTGAGAGAGAGAGAGAGAGAGAGAGAGAGAGAGAGAGAGAGAGAGAGAGAGAGAGAGAGAGAGAGAAGAGGCAAGGCAAGACAATACAAAATCTTTATTATCGAGGGTAATGGATAAGCAAGTATGCTTTTTTTTCTTCTCTTTTTCTATCTATTTATTTTGTTTTTCATCCAGCCCTCGCCCTAAAGATCGAGGGAATAAAGCAAAAGAAGCAAAAGTGAACAAAAAGAAGGAGAAATAAACATACACACAAAAATCAAAATGAATTATCGAAAGCAATATTGGATTTCAGGTGACTTCCAGTTTTGTGAACTGAACTGGTACATTTTTAGATTCCCTTTAAACTGTTGTGATTTGGATTTTTTTTTTAAATGTGACGAGCGTAAATTATTCCAGTGGGTTTCCCCACTGTATTTTGAGACTGGACTTTTTACAGTTGAAGGAGGAGCGTTGTAGATTACTATTCAGTGCATAAAAACAGCCTTATTGCATTCAAGTTTTAGTTCCACTGGGAGGATATCAAGTGATCGTCGACAATCACTAGGAGTTAATGAACATGACTTGAAAAGAACTTTTTCCAAAGCACGTTTGTGTAATCATCTTATTCTGCTCTCGTACTTTGATATGGGCATTCAACAAATGAACCAAAGACGAGAAATGGAGTTAACGACTTTTACTTTCATGGTCGTCAAGACAACTGCAGCGACATCTATATTTTATTCGTAATGTAGAGTTACCTAACATGGATCGTCTACTACTGTGTTAATGCTGAAGTTGACGATACCAGAACATCTTTTTAAATTTTTATTTTTTAAATAATTTTAATTAGAAAATAAATGAAAACCAATCAATACTCCTACTTTTTCTTCAGCAAATTTTAAAAACGTTTCAAACTGAATGAAACAACAATTACACTCAACGTAACTAAGCAAAGCTTTAACATTTTTAAATAAACACAGAAAAGAACTGAAAATGCTTGGCACTAGCACACCAAACATAGACTTTTGAAGGCTTCAATTAACCTTTGCTTTTACGTTTAACATGCTCACAATATCTTGCTGGTTTCTTTGCAACATAACCACTCGCTGATCTGGTAACACGCGTTGGTCTATTGGAAACAGCTGGAGTTGCGGAAATTTTGCGGGTGTCCTGGGAAACAGAAATGATGTCCTTGGACTCCCGATTGATGTCCTGGGAATTCTGAGTGACAATCCTGGGAGCTGGAATCACTGGCTGCTGTTGATCAATAGAGGACACTGGCGGTGTGTTCTGCACAACGATGTCCCGGTGAGTTCTGAGTGACAATCCTGGGAGCTGGAATCACTGGCTGCTGTTGATCAATAGAGGACACTGGCGGTGTGTTCTGCACAACGATGTCCCGGTGAGTTCTGAGTGACAGTCCTGGGAGCTGGAATCACTGGCTGCTGTTGATCAATAGAGGACACTGGCGGTGTGTTCTGCACAACGATGTCCCGGTGAGTTCTGAGTGACAATCCTGGGAGCTGGAATCACTGGCTGCTGTTGATCAATAGAGGACACTGGCGGTGTGTTCTGCACAACGATGTCCCGGTGAGTGTGCTGTTCTGGTGGTGTTGTCAGTTGCCGGCTGGTACTGGATATCAGCAATGGTGGTACTGCCTGCAGGTGCTTGCGGTTTCGTCGAAGTACGCCTGCTGGTGTGTTTATGAGGTAAGTACGGTTGCTTGGATCCATGGCTACAACCGTCCCTGCTCTGTCCCACTTTTTCTCATCATCTCCCTTGATCAGAACGGAATCTCCTGACCTCAGGGGGGAGAGGGAAACGACTCCATGACGATGGTCAAAATTGTCCTTGTAGCTCTGCTTTGTTTTCTGATCATTCAGAGAAATTGTCTTGTGATCTGGGAACTTTGACAGTAGATTCTCAGGAAGCATTGGCACTTTGGTTCTCAGCTGCCTACCCATCAAGGCAACCGAAGGACTGACTCCCGTGCTGGAGTGAGGAGTCCCTCTGTAGTTTAACAGTGCTATTTCTGGGTCATCCTGATCCAGAAATTTCTTAGCTATTTTGATGGAGCTTTCTGCTTGGCCATTCGATTGAGGGAAACCTGGACTGCTGGTTCTATGACTGATATCATGCTCTTGACAAAATTCAGCAAACTCATGGCATCTAAACTGTGGTCCATTGTCTGAAATAAGTTCATCAGGAATGCCATGTGTCGTGAACAGTTTCTTTATCACTTTGATCACGCTGGATGTTGTTGTTGATTTGAGATATGAAATTTATGTCCACCTGGAAAAATAATCCACAACCACAAGATAGTCTTTTCCTTTGTGGTTACACAGATCTGTCCCTAACTTTTGCCATGGTCTCCGCTGCGGTAGTGGTGATGGTTGTAATGGCTCCTTCTTCTGAGTTGGCCTATTCTTCCTACACTGTGCACACGAGTTGTTACAGACACATATTTCGTTTTTCGAGCATTGAGAGACATGTAGTTATGTTCCGTCTAACTAATCTGTTCACGCCATCGTGCAGACTGATGTCAAAACTTTAATACATGAATGGCTGGAGTGGGTGGTGCTGTCATCGGAAAACAATTCACAATAAGATTTTTTGGAGAGAGAGAGAGAGAGAGAGAGAGAGAGAGAGTATATAGCATTGAACAAGGGGTTATTCTTCTACTGACTTTCTGTTACACGACCAACATCAGCCTGCCGATTTTTCTGTTGTGGTTGATGTATTCTGAGTATATTTCGTGTCTCCATAACACACTGAACACTGACAGGATCTTTGGCGTGTATATTTGAACTTCAGTCTGCATGCGTATGCACACGAATGGGGTGCAGGTACTATAGTAGGTCTGCACACATGTTGACCTGGGAGATCGAAAAAATCTCGACTCTTTACCCACCAGGCGGCGTTACCGAGATTCGAACCGGGACCCTCAGTCAGATTGAAAGTCCAACGCTTTAACCACTCGGCTGTTGCGCCCATCGACATAACCGCTTGATATACGACTTTTTTTTCTTTATGTCAAACGACTTTTGTTTTTGCTTCAGAACTTTAAAAGGGCCTATAAGGTGTGCCAGAACAAAAAAAAAAAAAAAAAAAAAAAGAGCATATTATAATCATGAACCATTTAGGTTTTGTGTTGGTAGAGCGCTTTGAACACTGACTGAGAAAACTGGTGCATGAAGTGCCGAAGAAGTTTTCAATAGTAGTAGTAGTAGTACTAGTAGTAGCAGCAGCAGCACTGAGCAGCAGCAATCGCAGTAGATATGTATGTATGCCTAATATAGTAGCAGTAGTTGCTAGACTGATCATTCTTCTTCGATCTTCTTCTTCTTCTGCGACTGACATGTCAGCTGCATGATAAACTATATCAATTAAAGTCACAGTCACATTGCCGCCAGTCCTCCTCTTTAATCTTAATCATCATCATCATCATCTTTAAAGCAATAATTATATTGGTTTTGTTGTTATCGTTGTGGTTGTTTGTTGTTGGTATTTCTTTCTTTCTTTCTTTCCTTATCTATCTATCTATCTGACTGTTTATCTATCTATCATAATCATCATCATCTACTTCAATTGTAGTACGAAGAACAGTTTATTCCTTTAAATTTGTCGAGAGTGCATGGTGCATGTACTGCTTGTAATGTGTTCAAGAAACTTTATTTCCATCCGCGTTTTAATGCAAGACCTTTAACCAAACTTTCATTGTCACGCGGAATCGATTCCTTAGGAAAAATAAAATATTAAAAAAAAACAATAACAAAAAACCAAAAAAAAAAAAAAAAAAACCCACAAAAAAAGAAACGGAACCTTCACACCGGAAGTGTACAAACTCTCCACGCTCCACTTGGAAACGCACCTGACAACCACGACAGGAAAGCTTCAACATGGCGGCGGCGAGCATGGGAGCGTTCGGGACCTACAAAACCCAGTACCACCGTTTTTTGCAGGAACAGCAACAGCAAGCAACCCTAGGACCAGGCGGAGAAACAGTCTGGGTGACGAAACGCTACAACCCGCTGGATCTCAGAGTCCTGGCTCCAGTGCCCAGACACAAACTGGTCGCTGACAAGCTTCCTACACCAGCCGAGAAACACTGGGTGCCAGTGACGGACCCGCCGCTGCGAAGTTTTGAGCGTGAAAAGACAGGAGTCTTTGCTTCGTACCCCAGCTGCCGGGACGAGAGCTGGTCCACCCTCCGACAGATGCTGCCGTCCATGGGGTCTGCCCACAAGGTACGGCCCCCCAGCTGGGGCACGGGACTGGGATCCCCGCCATACTTCTTTGAGAAAGCCCCCAGGCGTCTGCCCAAAGTCAACAGCCCTATGACTAGGTATGATACCGTGTGCCTTGACAGGTGGTCATACTGTGTGTGTGTTGGCAAGCCTTGATAAGTACTATGTACATGGGTTGACCAGTTTTGATACTGTGTGTGTTGACAAGTCTTGTTACAGTGTCAGTGTGTTTGTACTGTGTGTGAGTGTTGACAAGTCTAATTGATTCTGTGTGACTGTGTTGACAATTCTTGATTCTGTGTGTGTTGACAAAGTCTTGATATTGTACATGTGTCATGGAAAGTTTTGATATTGTGTGTGTTTACAGGTCTTGATACTGTGTGTAATGACATGTCGTCATACTGTGTACATGTGTGTTGACAAGTGGTGATGCTGTACATGTGTGTTGACAAGTGGTGATATTGTACATGTCTATTGATACGTTTTGATACTGTACATGTGTCTTTACAAGTTTTGATACTGTACATGTGTCTTTACAAGTTTTGATACTGTACATGTGTCTTTACAAGTTTTGATACTGTGTGTGTTGACAAGTCATGACACAGTCTATCACTATATGTCTGTTGACAAGTTTTGATACTATGCATGTGTACATTTTATACTGTACATGTGTGTTGATACTGTGTGTGTTGACAAGTTGTGATACTGTGTGATACTGCATGTGTTGACAAGTTGTGATACTGTACATGTGTATTGTCATGATTCTTGCCTGTTAACAAGTTGTGATACTACATGTGTTGGTAAGTCATGATATTATTTACTGTATATGTTGACAAGGCATGATACTGATATATGTTTACAAATTGTGATATTATTTTTCATGATCTTATGTAATCAGTGTTGACTTAGTGTTGTGTTTTATTCATGTAGGTAAGATAAGATTTACTGTTTTTGCATAACATGGTTAGAAAAAAAAAGGAAAACAGAAAGTGTCTTTTGTTTATTGTTTAGGCAGATTGACACAAACTCAACCAGTCAACCAATCAATCATGCAGTCAGTCAGGTAAATCAGTCTGAACTAATCACAATAAACATATTAACTTCTTTCAGTCATAGTCTGAACTAATCACAATAAACATATAAACTTCTTTCAGTCATAGTCTGAACTAATCACAATAAACATATTAACTTCTTTCAGTCATAGTCTGAACTAATCACAATAAACATATTAACTTCTTTCAGTCATAGTCTGAACTAATCACAATAAACATATTAACTTCTTTCAGTCATAGTCTGAACTAATCACAATAAACATATTAACTTCTTTCAGTCATAGTCTGAACTAATCACAATAAACATATTAACTTCTTTCAGTCATAGTCTGAACTAATCACAATAAACATATTAACTTCTTTCAGTCATAGTCTGAACTAATCACAATAAACATATAAACTTCTTTCAGTCATGCTCATTATGAGTATTTTTGGATGGGGGACTGTGGTGGATGGTAATTATGACTGGAATGATGATACAAAATGATGATTGCAGAAATGTTTTGTTTTTTTTTCTCTCCAGTAATTGTAGTTATAGTAGTAGCAGCAACAGCAGTGTGTGTGTGTGTGTGTTTGTTGTATGTGTGTATGTTTGTTTTTCCTTGTTACCCTTCACACTTTGTTTTCATTTTTTATTTCTCCCCAGGTACACTGACGAAATGCATTCAACAAACCCACTCTTCAAGGTCCACTGAACAAGCCAGGGTATTCCTGAAGTGGATGATAAAACTCCTGGATCCTTTTTCTTTGGGGAGACACTAATTATAGACACTGACAGACGTACACTGACTTGATGCTGTGGTGGTTATTTTTGGAAGGTGTGCATTTGTTTTGTTGAAGTTTTTGAACTGAACAAGGTTTTCAACTGTACAATGTAGAGATCTTTTGAACTGTTAGTTGTGATTTTTATTTTTATTATTTTTTATTTTATTTTGAGTGATGCTTCTCTGTTAACAGTATATGATTTATTATACATTTACTTGTTTATTTATTTTTAGGCTTGTTTATCTGTTCTGTTTGTCACACTCCACCTGTAGTTCTGTATTTTCATTTATGTCATGATTATCTTTATTATGCTCGATAATTTTTTTTATTGATTGTCATACATTATGATTAAAATAGCAGGAAAACATATTTCTGGTTACCACTATTGTAATGTCAAAAGATATATGTATATGATGTTGTTTCCTCAGTTTCTTGTCAAAGTCTCTCCAGTCCTGATTCCTGATGGAGGGGAAAAAGAACATTTTATAATTTTGTTAATTGTTTACAAAAGAGGTCAGCAGTCTTCATATGGATACAACACCTGTGTTTATATAGCATATATCCATTGGTCACTAATTGGGAAAAAAGCAGAAAATTGATACACAAATAAAGACTGGAAGGTTAGTAAGAAAACACAAAACCAAAGGGATATCACCTGTTACTCACAAGCAAAATGCAGAATCTGCCCACTTCTGCATCAGTTGCCCATTTGCTGTCATGTTTTATGTGACTCCTTGAGCTACTGATACTGATACTGATACTGATATGTGACGTGTCAAATAGATTACCTCCCTTACATTATTCAACGGCTGTCCAGGCTTTTGAATCTCCCACCGCCCCCACCCCTCAACCCACACCCTCCCTCCCTCTTCCCATGCCCATCCTCCTCCACCCCAACCTTCTTTCTTTAAGATATAGTTGTAATTGGTTGGGTGTTGGATTCAGTTGGATTCAGTATACTCAGATTGTGAAACGATATGATGTGTTTTGTACTGTTTTGCTACAAAAGGACAATGAGATTAAAGCACGTTAACTTCTATATTTGATTAACCTGTACAGGCAGGTATGAAAAATGTTTCTGATGACTGAACGTTCCTCTTCCCACGTTAACTTCTATATTTGATTAATCTGTACAGGCAGGTATGAAAAATGTTTCTGATGACTGAACTCTCCTCTTCCCACGTTAACTTCTATATTTGATTAACCTGTACAGGCAGGTATGAAAAATGTTTCTGATGACTGAACGTTCCTCTTCCCACGTTAACTTCTATATTTGATTAACCTGTACAGGCAGGTATGAAAAATGTTTCTGATGACTGAACGTTCCTCTTCCCACGTTAACTTCTATATTTGATTAACCTGTACAGGCAGGTATGAAAAATGTTTCTGATGACTGAACGTTCCTCTTCTCACGTTAACTTCTATATTTGATTAACCTGTACAGGCAGGTATGAAAAATGTTTCTGATGACTGAACGTTCCTCTTCCCACGTTAACTTCTATATTTGATTAACCTGTACAGGCAGGTATGAAAAATGTTTCTGATGACTGAACGTTCCTCTTCCCCTCCCCTCTCTTTCTGTTTGTTCTTTATTGCATATTTTTGTTTTTTTATTATTTGTCTTTATTAATTTGTTTGCCTGTTCTTTATTGCATATTTTTGTTTGTATTATTTGTCTTTATTAATTTGGTTGCCTCCCCATGCTGTTTTTGATCAACATTCATTTTGCGTTTAGGTCACGACTCTCCCACTCTCTTTCTCTCCCTACTCACCCTCTTCTTTCTTTATTCCTCTTTTATACAGCAGTTCTGACCCTTTCCTCTTCTCCATGTTCCTTCAGTTCTGTTTCCACATGATGATGTTTTGGCTTGTTGTACAACATGCAGTGTTGTGTCTTTTAGTTGTGTGCCCACGATGATGGTACTGTTTGTTGTCGTGTTTACCATGCAGTATTATTGTTTTTATGTCACTGTTGTTGTATATCCTTCAGGATTCTGTTCTCTTGTTGTGTACCCTGCAGTATTACAGCCTTTACAGGCTGCATGTATGTACATCGTTTGAGAAAACAACAACAAAGAGTCAGTGGTAAATGGTTTTATGTCTCATGTACGTGCTGATGTGTGCATCATTTATTGACAGTATTATATCTTTTTGTGTGCCGTTCAGTATTTTGAATTTTATTATATTTTCTTTTACATACAGCTTTAAAGTTACAAGTCAATAAACAGTTTGGTGATGACAAATGCTCGATGTGTGTGTGTGTGTGTGTGTGTGTGTGTGTGTGTGTGTAAGCATGCACTCCAGTGTATGATTATAAGC